>NC_091172.1:1161413-1223913 GCF_040958095.1 Procambarus clarkii
TTAGGGGAAATTTGAAATGTAGTCTCAAGGAAGGAATAATATCCACCAAACTTATACAGGATGGAAGCAACGCACCTATGGGATAAAATATCTAGATCATCTAGGTCTACCAGTATTTTGTGTCATGGGTAACTGAAGCAGAAGATTTTCTAGCATTAATTAAGATTTAGTGTTAACTAACAGGGAAACACAAATTAATAGCATCGAAATAGAGAGTGAGCTAGGGAACAGTGATCACAAAGAAAATCAGATTTTGCATGGAGAAATTTTTGTTAGAGTACCAGATTTTCTAAAAGCTGATTTCAATAGCCTAAAAAAAAATTGGGGCAAAATAGATTGGAAAGTCTTGGGCATGGGGGTGGGCCGGTCTTGGAACATGACGTGAACTCAGCGATAGGTGACGTAAAATGGGATTTTATATGGATTCAAAATATAAGTTATTTAGAGAATATTCTAAACAAAGCACTAATTGACTCCAAGTGGATAACAAAGAATTTGACCTTATTTATATAAAAAGAGAGCGTGGTACAAAAGAATAACAACTGATTAGAAATGTTAAAAAAAAGAGATGAAATGGTCAAAAGATTGGTAGATGCAATTTAATGCGATAAATGTAAAGTTTTGAGGCTAGTTAGTAAGTATTTAAAACCCAAGGATCAATCAATGCATGAATGTTTAAAATTCTCTCTCTCATTACCTGAAGTTGAATTTGGTTTGAATGTCCACATAAGTTGTATATGGATGCTGAATGAGTTGGGGTCTGAACAGATGAAGATACTATCGTCAACACTTATTTTAGCTATTATCGGGACTATTCCAGTATCGGAGGCCAACTAAGATGAAATTCAAATGAAATGGAAAAATAAAATAGAGATCACTTATATGAGATACTTTGATTTAAGATATATTTTATGTAATTACAGTAAAATTGACAAATGTTTATGTACATTGCAAGAAATGTTGACACAAGAGCTGATTAGAATAATACACAATAATGAACAAGGATTACGAGGTAGGATAACATTTCGGGTTGTATGTAATATTGGTTCACTAACGCACAATATGATGATCATTAACAACAATAATATCATAACAAAGAACAAACAAACATTATTAATACAGTACTCAAGGTGACCTTATCTCTTGCACTTCACCCCAGCTCATATTAGCCGCATCTGGCACCTGCTACATCAGCAGTGACAAATTTCATTCTATTTATTTATTCCAGTGGAAATCTTTGTGATTTAAGAACGAAATTCCAGAATTCTTGTGGAGGTGGAGGTGGAAGAGGAAAAGGTGGCAATATTGTTTTTGTTTGCTCTATGCAATATTTCGACTGCACACTGGTTGGGATTTCTAGGAAGGTTTGGGGAGTTTTCGTTTGGATCCTTTTAGAAAATCGGGGCATCTTAATAAGTTCCAGGTGGGATGTGCCTGGGAGCAATTTGGACACTTTAACTTCAACTGGCTGGCTAGCTTTTATTTAGCGCAGCATTTTTTTCGTGAGATGCGGCTGGCTACAAAGTCCACATCTCGCTGGATTTTGGCAGCTTTTCCTGGAATGCCCAATCTTCTGGCATCTGTAGCATCTGAGGGGCCATGAGATGTATTGGAACACTCCCCCAATGCCCAAATCAATCTTCTTTGGGACTGGTCCTTTTATCTTGAGAAAGACTATTGTATTGATATATCGACATCTTTCTGCTGACACCACATAATTCAAGTTCTCGAAATGAGTTAAGGCCATATACAAGGGATAGTGGGGGACAATAATTTTCTTCATCTTTTGTTCTCTGGCTTGATCGTCGACACCAATCTTGAGCTGTGGGTTCTCTGTTGTAAGGTCCATTAAAGTTGGGTTACGTAGTGTGGTCACAGGAGATGGGGTGTTGTAACAAGTAGTGTGGGCAAGAGGCCGTATTGTAGCAGTAGAGGGCTGTGACGACTGAAGCAGAAGATTTCTAGAATTAATTGACGATTGCAAGGAACCAACGCGGGAAAATAATACTTTTTTAGTGTTAACTAACAGGCAAAAACATATTACTGGCATCGAAATAGAGAGTGAGCTAGGGAACAGTGATCACATAGAAATCAGATTTTGCATGGAGAAAATTTTGTTAAAGTGCCAGATTTTCGAAAAGCTGATTTCAATAGCCTAAAAAATTTTGGGGGGCAAAATAGATTGGAAAGTCTTGGGCATAGGGGTGGGCCTGTCTGATCAATGCAACGACCAAGAAACCTTGTTTAAAATATTCATATCTTTCCCTCTATTAATCTCTATGATGGATTCACAAAACTATTAGATCTAACTTAGTAGTATCTATCTATATAAACAAAATTATTGTCCCGTGGAGTTTATTTAACTTCCAGAGGCACATTTATTTTAAATAAAGGTTTTGATGCTATTATACCTACTTATTAATGCAACAACATGCATTTAAACAGTCTCCGTGGTGTAGTGGTAAGACACTCGCCTGGCGTTCCGCGAGCGCTATGTCATGGGTTCGTATCCTGGCCGGGGAGGATTTACTGGGCGCAATTCCTTAACTGTAGCCTCTGTTTAACGCAACAGTAAAATGCGTACTTGGATGAAAAAACGATTCTTCGCGACAGGGGATCGTATTCCAGGGACCATAGGATTAAGGACTTGCCCGAAACGCTATGCGTACTAGTGGCTGTACAAGAATGTAACAACTCTTGTATATATCTCAAAAAAAAAAAAAAAAAAAAAAAAATTTGAGCAAAGAAGTGCTAACTGTCTCCAGGCGAGACCATATAATATATCTTGGATAAGTCCCTCCACAATTTTGTCACTTAACCGTCTACTTCCTTTATAGAATATGGAACATTCTATTTAGTAGTAGTTAAGTTTCCTATTGATCCCAGTTTTTGAATGCTGCTGCTCTATCTGTTTGACTTTCTCTCTCGTTTCTCGGATCCTGTTGAATTTCTCAATATTCATAAGACTGTATGGTAGAAGTTTTATATATGAAGATAACTTTTCTCTGTTGTTATATATAGACATGTGGCACAGCAACTTAAGCCTGGGTAGACCTTTCCATCGACAAGGATACAAATCAAACGAGGAAGGTTTCTCTACAATCAATCCATCGTTTATCATGCCTTTCCAGACACTATGTTGATCCATACTTTCATTCAGGATACCATGCCCGAAACGCTACGCGTACTAGTGGCTGTACAAGAATGTAACAACTCTTGTATATATCTCAAAAAAAAAAAAAAAAAAAAAAAAAAAAAAAAGTCTTTCTGGAGTGGAGGAAACAAAAATAAATCCGTGAAAGAAATATTTAAAGTCCTTAATGGTCAGTTGAAAATATAGGCATCTTTTTTTCATATGACATTCGTCCAACACAAGTTTTGTTCATAATAGGATATTTATTTAATAACTTTATATAATATATCCTATTTACTTTTTCCGAATGAATGGTGAATTTTTCTAGTTCACCTTTATCCCAATCAACCACCTAACATGGAGGCACAATTGTAAACTTTGGAAAATCCTTTTTATTTTTTAGCAAGTATTTTATGTATCATGCATTAGTTATTTGTGGATTAATACTTTCTAAATCGATGTGCAGTTGTCTCCTGTATAAACCATGAATCTTTCTATCAAGGGCATCTGTAACAATTATTATTTATTAATAAAGAAATTAAATTTTACATTAATATGTATATCCAAACTATAAAAAAGTATTCCAACTAGATTAAATTATTTGGAAAGAGCACTCTACCAGGTGAAATTTTAACTGGAAAATTCTTTCCTGCACACATTACAGAACTAAACTTACCTAATTCCATCGTGCTATAAATGCTTACTCAAATTACTTGGTGCTCCAGGACCTGTAACACCCAATCGAGCTGGTCTTTAGAACATACAATCGAGCTGGTCTTTAGAAGGGCCACAATTCCTTCCTTGGTGGGTGTGGGAACCTACAAGACGATGGATGTTAAGAAAGGTCCCGGGAGGTGTATAGTTTTAATAAACAGCGTCAAAATTTTAATTATTGAATATTATGTTTGTGGGCAAATCATCCATGGTAGTTGTGGCTGCTTTCATCGAGATGGTTTGTCTGTCATGTTATCTTTTAAATGAAAAGCGGGATATTGAATATTTCTACACAGTTCTGGAGGAGAGAGATCATTACGGTACTAAGAAGGGTTTTACACCTTGTTTTCAACTAAAAAAGTTCCTACAGTAAAGAGTTAATTAATTTAAGAAGTTTAAAAAGGAGAAAAATGTAGTTTTTCAAAGGGGGTAATTAAGTAATATAAGAAGTTAAAAGAAAGGGAAAAATATTGTTTTCAAGTACTACACAAGGTTCCCTCTTCACAAGATGAAATGAGACAATACTTTATTACTATTTTATCGCAAGTTGGCCATAGGAATCAGTTTCCACTGTTCACCGACCCACAACGATGAGGTCTGCGACTATTGGGCCAGAAGGTTATTCGTCTGTGTTTCACTTAATTTTCTCGAAAATTTTATAGCCTGAGTTTATATAGCCAGAGATTTTGACTTTTTCAATAAGGTGCAGTTGTACCTCCACTTAATGAATTTAATCCGTTCCCAAAGATGGTCCCACACATCCACAATATATGATGCTCGATCACGGAAAACTGTCAGGGGAAGTTATAATTGCTTTTCAGCTACTACATCCTCGCTAATCGAGGTAAAGGTTGTTTACTGTGTCGCAAGTTGGCCATAGGAATCAATTTCCTATGTTCACCGACCCTCCACAATGAGGTCTGCGACTATTGGGCCAGACAGTTTCTCACCTGTTTATGTCTCTTTTTTCTAGTTGTTAATTCATATATACGTTGTACCTAGTAGCCAGAACGTCTTACTCGGCCAACTATGCAAGGCTGATAGGTTAGGTTAGGTTAGGTAGGGTTTGATTAGGTTTGGTCATATATCTACGTTAGTTTTAACTCAAATTTAAATAAATTAACTTATAATAATGAAAAAAGCCAGATTTATCATTTCATAAGAACAAAATTAGAAAAATATATAAGGAAAACTTGGCTTATTAGGCAAATCGGTTCAGCTACTACAAAAAGGTTTTATAGTGATCGACACCCTGCCACGATGAAGTCTGCGACTATTGGACTGGACTAGGGGTTAATTTTTTTCTTGAACATTGAATTGCTCGATTAAAACCACTCACCGAAGGTTATAACGCCTTTTTGAGCACATGAAAGACTTCATGATTCTAAGTGGATGACTCCGTAACAGTTGAAGTATAAGAACTTACCATGAATAGAGAACTCACTTGACAAAGGTGTAAGAGGCTATGAAATTGAAGGTAGGGTGTGAGCTCCTCTTATACCACAATACCTTGGTTTATCTGCCATTTCTGTTGAATATCCGGTCCTGATATCAATGTAGTGGATGGTGCAAGAGGTCTAGGGAGGGATTGGGGGAGGGGGGGCACAACATTTACATTTTGAATCACATGTGTACATACATATATGCTCCAAGGCACATATGTTACCCATGTATATTCTGAAGAATATGTACACATGTACGTTCTATGGAACATTGTGTACACATGTATGTTCTATGGAACATCGTATACACATGTACGTTCTATAGAACATGTGTGATGGGAAAGGATGGCGTCAGGAGCCAGTCAGTCAGTGTTGCTTTTCAGTTCACAGTGGTTTTAAAGTCAGTTTCATTTATTAAAGATATTCCGTAATTTAACATAATTAACATAAACGATTTCTTCAAACCTGAAGGTTTTCATTACAAGGAAGCGATATTTTGCTGGTATGTGTTTTCAGATATTGAGTCAGGGTACTTTTCCAACTGAATTTCACGCCACAAACATTACACTTAAAATAATTCTCGCCTGGGTATATCCTCATCAAGTGTAGAGTCAGGGTGATTCTGTGACTGAATTTGGCCTTACACACATTGTACATAAAAGTTTTGTTTTTTTGCTAGTGTGGAATTTAAATGAGTGAGTGATCATTAAGAACACATACAGGCGAAAAACCCTTCGCAGTGCGATGTGTGCGAGGGAAAATTCCGTCAAAAAGGCACCTTGACTAAACATTATCAAATACATACACGTGAAAAACCTTTTACGTTTACCGAGTGTAAAAAAATTACCTACAAATATTACCAGTTACTGTTCTGACAGTTTTTTTCCACACACGTCTTAAAAGGAGTTTTCATCGGTATGTGTTTTCAAATGGCAGATCAAGTTACCTCTATAGCGGATTTTTGTCCTGCATACATCGCACGTAAAGGGATTTTCTCTTGTGTGGATTTCAAATGTTCCATCAGGCGACTTCTGTGCCCGAAATGTCCCCACCTCATATTATAAGTAAATGGTTTTTCACCAGTATGTAATTTCAAATGTTTGGTCAGGTGGCCTCTGAGCCTAAATTTTTTTACACCCATCATAAATTTTTTTTCGCGTGTGTAGATTCTCAAATGGTTGGTCAAGTGGCCGCTCTGCCTAAAAGAAAAAGAAAATCTTCACCTATTTGATTGGTCCACCCTTACCAACTGAAAAACTGAACAGTAGTAGATATCTGGCTAATTTAATAGTATTTATTTTTATAAAATATATAATAATGGCTCACAAGTCCATACAGTACATTATTAACTAGACTTGCTCTCCCTCACGTTGTACCTAGTAAGAATGTAGTACTTGGCATACTATATGCAAGGTCCGATTTGCCTAATAAGCTCAGTTTTTTCAAAAAAATCTTATGAAATGATAAAGCTATCCATTTCACTATGTATGAGTATTTTTTTTTAATTTGTGTTAAAACTAATGCCGATATGACTGAACCTAACCAACCCTACCTAACCTAACCTAAACTACCGTAACTAAGTCAACAATTTATGTTCTTAATATAATATAATATTAATATTTCAAATAAACTAATTGGAAACAATATAATGAAAAATATGAAAATAAAGAAAATCACTCGGCCTATTAGGTAAATCGGGCCTTGCATAGTAGACCGAGAAATGCCTTCTGGCTACTAGGTATGACATATATTTCCTTGCCCTTCTAATGTGAGACTGACTTGTTGAGTATCCCACAGTTTTTTTTTTTAAATAAGGCCAAGCGCAAGAGACAGCCGAGGACAATAATTTTCCTTATTTCGTTCCCTGGCTTGAGTTTGTTACAATTCTAAGAATTGTTACAGCTGCCTCGTCGTTTCTGTCACCTAATGTTCACGTGATCAGGGTGATCTCATTGGTGGTGGTGGTGAGGTAGTGTGGTGGTATGTTGGTGGTGGTGGTGGCGGTGATATGGTGGTGTGGTGGTGATGTGTGGTGGTGGTGTGGTGTGGTTTTGGTGGTGTGGTGGTGATGTGGTGTGGTGGTGGTGTGGTGGTGATGTGGTGTGGTGGTGGTGTGGTGGTGATGTGGTGTGGTGGTGGTGGTGTGGTAGTGGTGGTGTGGTGGTGATGTGGTGTGGTGGTGTGTGGTGATGTGGTGTGGTGGTGATGTGGTGTGGTGGTGATGTGGTGTGGTGGTGGTGGTGTGGTGGTGATGTGGTGTGGTGGTGGTGTGTGGTGGTGATGTGGTGTGGTGGTGGTGTGGTGTGGTGGTGGTGGTGTGGTGTGGTGGGTGGTGTGGTGTGGTGGTGGTGTGGTGATGGTGTGGTGGTGGTGTGGTGGTGATGTGGTGTGGTGGTGGTGTGGTAGTGATGTGGTGGTGGTCTGACTCATCCACTCACACACATACGGAAAGTATTTCAATTACTTATGTATTCAGCTTGTGTGTGTACACAAGATTAATTAAACAAGTGTGTGTGTGTGTGTAGCGGATTTTTTATAATATTATATTATATTTATATTATATTAATTATTATATTATATTATATTATTATATTAATATTATAATAAGGCGCAACGCAATTATTCAGTGGTAGAAAAAGAGGCGTTGACGCTAGTGTTAACATGTAAAAAGTTCGAAGTTTACCTCACAGGTAATATAGTGGAAGTGTACACGGACCATAACCACTAGTCTTCCTGACTCAGATGAAGGGGAAGAATAAACGCATCCTCAGGTGGGCATTGTACCTACAGGACTTCAATCTGTCTATTATCCACCTACCGGGCCAGCTCAACGTGATAGCCGACGCTCTGTCCCGGTTGCCTGAGTAACGTTCATCTGAGCCACAGGAAGCATATATCAACTGTCAGGCTGTATTTATTTTTTTTGTAGGTTCTCCTGTGACATTAAATATTCCGTGTCCAATTTATTTACTTCCCTGTTTTTTTTTTGTGTATGTGTTTTTTTTCTTTCAGAGAATTCCTTTGTACTTTTCTTGCAGAGAAATTGTTGTTTTTGATTATTTTTTTTTATGACATAAATTTTCCTTTTTATTCTCTGTATACTCTTACAAAAAAAAATATGACTACTATTCTAGTAGTCACATTTTTTCTCTCTGAAGGGGGGAGGAGTGTTACGACCCTGGGTTCCTCAGTGGAAACTAGAGGTCAATATTGAGCTAAATAAACTACCTTATAGTATTGGACGCATCACGAGCTGCATTTGTTTGTACTTCGCTGCCAGATGTAAGACTATTCTTGTTTCTCAAAGAGCATTTAAGACTGAGCTGGGGGTTGATTATTAAATAATAAAATAGGCACCAGCTATGTTTACTAATACTTTCTAATCATTTGTAAAGTAAACCTGAGTAAACTTGGGATAGGAATGCTGTACGATTAGTTGAGTAGTGTGCTGGCAGCGAGTCTACTGAGGGAGAGGAGTGGAGATGCGCTCTCTCTCTGGCTGGCGTTCGTGGGGTCGAGATCTCCTCTGAGCTGCTCTGCAACCCTCTACCTTTTCTCCTCCTCCTTCCTTCCCTTACCTTGAATACCTGTAATATTAAGTTAAGTATATCCTGTGTTGTAAGTGTGCCTACTCTGGTAGTAAAGATTGGTGAGACCTGGGGGTAGTATTTGCCAGTGTTTTGGGTACCCCTAAGTGTTGTGTTGTGTTAAGGTACCACGTGGTCTCACTACCCTAAACTGCATCAAGCTCCAGTTCTTAACCAGTAGTACTTTATCCTAGCTTGTTCACAGTGTAAACCTTGTATCCTGCCTAAGTGGACCAAGGCTTTTAACGTAAGATAGTGTGGTAAAGTAATTATTATTGTTATTAGTGTGAATGTATATGGGGGGTTGTTAAGGGGTTAATAAATAAGTAAGTTAGTAAAGGAGTATCCATTCTTACTGTGTAGGAGATCTATGATCAACCTCTAGACTGACCTTGGGTAGCCAATTATTATTCTGTGGATATTCCACTTGGGGGCCGCGCCTTTTGGATCTCCCATATGTGATAACTCTTAATGCTAATTACTGCCCCTACATCCATGTTATACTATATCCCCCATAGTACAGACTCCCATATGTAATAGTCTTCATTATTAGTTGGAAGACCTTTAATAAGTTTATGCATCAGAACGTTGAACAACAAGGGGCTGAGGACCCCTCCTTGTGGAGTTCCCAGTTCAAAGTGTTTGCTCTCTGTGCTTTTAACACCATTAAAGTTCAGTGCCTCTTGTCTGTCACCCTTTTTGTATATTGGGACTACATTAGCCGTCTTCCATATTTCTGGTAGGTCTCCCGTCTCCAGTGACCTACTATACACTATGGAGAGTGGCAAGCAGAGCGCCCTGCACACTCTTTCAATACCCATGGTGAGATTCCATCTGGGCCAAGAGCCTTTCTCACATCCAGATCCAACAGGTGCCTCTTAACCTCATCTCTAGTAATTTCGAACCCTTCCAAAGTCGCCTGGTTTACTGCCACCTCTCCTAGCACAGTGACCTCTCCTCATTCTATTGGGAAGACCTCCTGGACCTCTTGTTGAGTTCCTCACACACCTCTTTGTCATTCTCTGTGTACCTGTCCTCACCCGTTCTAAGTTTCATTACCTGTTCCTTCACTGTTGTTTTCCTCCTGATTTGACTGTCACCCAAAAATGTCAGGAGGCTGTAAGCAAGTTTGTCCCAGCCAACAGGAAAAAACAGAGAAGCAAAGGAAGAATCTGTGGTTTAATAGGGAATGTATGAAAGCAAAGGAGCTGAACAAAAGGGCATGGAGGAACTTCCATAATAACAGAACACCAGAAAGTAGAGAGAGATACCAGAAAACCAGGAACGAGTATGTTAGTGTGAGAAGAGCAGCTGAGAAAAGGTATGAAAATGATATAGATAATAAAGCCAAGACCGAACCAAAGCTACTACACGGTGTGACGGTGTTCCCCCCCCCTTATATTTCTCCCACGCCTGCTGTAAGAGTCATGTCCACTTTACCCGAGCGTTCTCTACGTCGCAGGCATCAGTTTGATATATGTGGGAGAGTGTAGTGTTTTCGCCTTGCCGAGAAATTTGTAAAAGAAGAGTATTTTGGGCTGTGGTATAGGTCCTTTAGGAAGCCAATATGGCGCTGGCTCCTCTGTTTTGCCGCCAAAACTGTGTGACGTCAGTGACACCAGATTGGTCGCCGACAGCGATGTGGCACAGGGAGCCAATGAAAACCTCCCATGGCGAATATGACGTCACAAAGGAAGGGGGGTCCGGTCATCGCGCCGCGGTGGCGCCATCAGTCTAAGACAGCACGTCAAGGAGGTCGGACGTGCGCTGGGGGGTCCTGTCAGTTGGACAGTTTACCCCGTCTCCGGAGGACTTACGCATAACCCGTGGTCTGCCAGCACCTGTGGGGTCTTCCTTCGTTCATGTGTTGGACCAGAGAAGGAATTGACAGAATATTGAGCATCAAGTGCTCCATGGACAGGTGTTGTGCAAGAGTGGAGTCTAGGCAGCGACGTATGCGACGGCTGATAGCTTCACAGTGATGACGTAATGGCTGGGCCAATCCTCCGTGAGGGAATCAGTCTGACACGACACGTCAAGGTGGACGGATGTGTGAAGGTTGATCCTGTCAATCTGACAGTAATACGCCACTCCCGTGGATCTTACGCGTCACCCATAGTCTGCCAGTACGCCAGGAGGTCTTCCTTCATTCCATGTGTGGACTGAAGAGGGAATATACAGCATATTGAACATCAAGTGCTCCAGGGTCGGGTGCTGTGCAGGTGAAGTCTAGGCAGTATCGTCTGGGACGCCTGATAGCTTCACAGTGACGACGTAGCGGCTGGGCCAATCCACTGGGAAGCAGTGAAAGAAGACACTAATTGGGAATTCGTACGACTGCAGCCGAGACGTAGGCAGGCAGCCTTAGTTGGGAGGAGAAGCTGACGGCAGGGAGACCGACTCCAACCCTACAAGACGTGGAGGAGGGGCACGGACCCACGGAGGACAGAACACGGAGACGACGCGTTTATTTTGGGACGTTGATTGGGTTCCTGGAGGACACGACAGGGTGTGTGTGGGGGCGTTCCTTACACGAGGCAGGAGCCTGGTCCAGGAGCTACAACTCAACTCTCACCGGAGGATAGGTGGAAGTAGGTGATTCCAGTTTCCCTCCCAATTCCCCTTTAGTCAGTTATATTATTTAGCCAGAGTATTTTGTATGTCGTGAGCAAGGCTCACCTATGTCACAGTAAGGCACAAGGTGCAGAGTGGGGCTACATAGAGCACTCATGGTATTTATTATTATTACTGGTGTGTGCAGGCACCCGGAGT
Source organism: Procambarus clarkii (assembly GCF_040958095.1). Lineage (NCBI taxonomy): Eukaryota > Metazoa > Arthropoda > Malacostraca > Decapoda > Cambaridae > Procambarus > Procambarus clarkii. The sequence goes on from NC_091172.1 coordinate 1,173,062, forward strand.
AATTGATGAATTTACTGTGTTGATAATGTCTTTCATGAGACTTTAATATGATCATTTAGTGAGAGAATATATATATATAAATGTACCAGTATTTGGTGTTAGGCTATGTGCCCAGTAACTATATTATTATTATTATTAATATCTATGATTTATCTATATATATATATATGTCGAAGCTTGTGTATTGAATAACCATTCATGTGTGCAGTGATAAATCGAATATTCGCCCACGAAAGGAATTACTGAGAACTCCAGTGATATATACTTGCATACGTTATTAAATGAGGTGCAGTGTGTTATACCATGATAGTGAAATGTTGTGTTCATTAATATAGAAATGTTTGATTGAGCTCAAGATCAGTGCAGCGAAGTATTTACGTTCTATTGCTATTGCCGCAGATATTGTGTTGTTTGAACATTTAGTGATCCTTGAGAATTTAAAGAAACGGGCATATTTCGCCAACAAACAAGTGCAGTAAGGGATCACGCAGTGAGGGGGGGGGGGGGCCGCCCAGCTGATTTTGACATTGACGTGAGGGGGAGCATTGCCAGCTTGGCGAGTTCATGATTATATGTGGGAACGAGCGACTTACGCATGAAATAGCTGTTTACTTGTTGATATATGGATGTGATGTCTTGAGTTTTAAGTAAAACACAAAATACCTTGGCGTTTATATCATCCCCTCCATGTTTCTTGTGGCTATATAATACATGAAAGGAAATAGAGTGATAGAAATAAATACCTGCCTGATATCAGATCTATTGAGTGTGTTCTTGCCACTGCTAACACAATTCAACAAAACCACTGACGTGTTACTGGACACGGGAAACACCAGTTGGCGACCTTGTGGTTAGTAGTAGAGCCTAGTGTCGGGTGGGCATACAGCTGTAAAGAGAACAAGCTGTGTTCTCACTCATTCTCGATCAGAGGCCGGTTGGGATTGACTGGGATACTCTCCTGGCGTACAGTGGCGCCGCGAGGATAGAGTGAAGACCTGCAGGGCTACGGTGAGTGACCTTGGGTATACTGTTACTCGCCCCTCTTATGGTGAACCCCGACAACAGTCACATCAGGAGGAGGACAACAGTGAAGGAACAGGTGATGAAACTTAGGGTGGGCGAGGACAGGTACACAGAGAATGACAAAGAGGTGTGTGAAGAACTCAACAAAAGGTTCCAGGAGGTCTTTACAATAGAACAGGGAGAAGTCACGGCGCTAGGAGAGGTGGCAGCAAACCAGGTGACCTTGGAAAGGTTCGAAATTACAAGAGATGAGGTCAAGAAGCACCTATTGGCGCTGGATGTGAGAAAAGCTGTTGGGCCGGACGGAATCTCACCATGGGTATTGAAAGAGTGTGCAGGAGCGCTTTGCTTGCCACTCTCCATAGTGTATAGTAGGTCACTGGAAACGGGAGACCTGCCAGAAATATGGAAGACTGCTAATGTAATACCAATATACAAAAAGGGTGACAGACAAGAGGCACTGAACTACAGGCCAGTGTCCTTAACTTATATACCATGCAAGGTGATGGAGAAGATTGTGAGAAAAAACCTAGTAACACATCTAGAGAGAAGAGACTTCGTGACAACCCATCAACATGGGTTCAGGGAGGGTAAATCTTGCCTTACAGGCTTGATAGAATTCTATGATCAGGTGACAAAGATTAAGCAAGAAAGAGAAGGATGGGCAGACTGCATTTTTTTGGACTGTCGGAAAGCCTTCGACACAGTACCCCATAAAAGGTTAATGCATAACCTGGAGAAACAGGCAGGAGTAACTGGCAGGGCGCTCCAGTGGATAAGGGAGTACCTAAGTGATAGGAAGCAGAGAGTTACAGTGAGAGGTGAGACCTCAGATTGGTGAGAAGCCACCAGTGGAGTCCCACAAGGCTCTGTACTTGGACCTATCCCGTATCTGATATACGTAAATGATCTCCCAGAGGGCATAGACTCATTCATCTCAATGTTTGCTGACGATGCCAAAATTATGAGAAGGATTAAGACAGAGGAGGACAGCTTGAGGCTTCAAGAAGACCTGGACAAGCTGCAGGAATGGGCGAACAAATGGTTGTTAGAGTTTAGCCTAAGCAAACGCAATGTAATGAAGATAGGTGTAGGGAGCAGGAAATCAGATACAAGGTATCATTTGGGAGATGAAATCCTTCAATAGTCTGAGAGAGAGAAAGACCTGGGGGTTGATATCACGCCAGATCTGTCCCCTGAAGCTCATAACAAGAGGATAACATAAGCGGCATTTGCCAGGTTGGCTAACATAAGAACAGCATTTAGAAACCTATGTAAGGAATCTTTCAGAACTTTGTATACCACATATGTCAGACCAATCCTGGAGTATGCGGCTCCAGCATGGAATCCATATCTAGTCAAGCATAAGACTAAACTGGAAAAGGTTCAGAGGTTAGCCACCAGACTAGTACCCGAACTGAGGGGGGTATGAGCTACGAGGAGAGACTACGGGAATTAAACCTCACGTCACTGGGAGACAGAAGAGTTAGAGGGGACATGATCACCACATACAAGATTCTCAGAGGAATTGATAGGGTAGATAAAGACAGGCTATTTACCACAAGGGGCACACGCACTATAGGGGACACAAGTGGAAATTGAGTGCCCAAATGAGCCATAGAGACGTTAGAAAGAACTTTTTCAGTGTCAGAGTAGTAGACAAATGGAATGCATTAGGAAATGATGTGGTGGAGGCTGACTCCATACACACTTCAAGTGTAGATATGATAGAGTCAAGTAGGCTCAGGAACCTGTACATTAGTTGATATTGACAGTTGAGAGGCGGGTCCAAAGAGCCAGAGCTCAACCCCCGCAAGCACAACTAGGTAAGTAATAAAAGTGACCTTCACCACGGTCATCGCAGTGACGCACGCCAAAGAACAAGGCCTTAAGTGCGCCGGAATTACGATTCCACCTGCCCACATGACCAAGGAACGATACACGGAGCTCCGCCAGTGCTTCAAGTGCTACCGGTACTCCCACTACACCAGTAAGTGCACCTAGCAAGTGCAGAAATGCAGTATCTGTGCCCAGGAGCATCACTACACAGCCTGCACATCCTCCCATCGACGCTGCCTACTCTGCAATGGGCCGCACACTGCAGTTTCACCTGACTGTTTCCACCGGCAGGAGGAAATAAAAAGAATGATCTAAAGCACCACCTCAACTCAGCTAGCCAAACCGCCTACGTCTGCTTCCCTGGTCTTGCCCGAGAACACAGGGGAAGCTGCTGCAGTTACCACTAACAACACCCTCCGACACTTCTACACCTCGCCGACAAATTGGCAGGCAACGATGTCAACCTATACGTCCACACTATCAACAGGCTGCTCACCGCAAATGGACTTCCGACGGTAACGGTATACCAGGCGACCTTCACCCAGCTCCTCTACCTGGGGCCGGCCTGGCGTCCAACCCCGCAACAGGACCCACAACCAGTCAGATTCAGATGTTTATTCAGGTAAAGTACATGCACACCAGAAACAAATACCTTTTTGATATTCCAAGAGTTTCACTTGTTCTTTGTTTGCATATTAATATGTGGTTTATTTGTGAATGATAGGGAACATTTGTCTCTGATAGTAATGAATGTTTAATTATTGGTATTGTCTGACGGGCTTTTTGGTTGAGAAGTGTCTTGTAAGGACATTTAAATTATTTACGAAAACATATGTTATCGGTTGTTATTGCATTATCTGCTTATGGAAACGTTTGGTGCACGTCCTATGATATCAGATACTGCTCCAGAGTTGATTAGGAATGCAAGTTGTTGCATTAGGGACGAGTTCACGTTTATAGTCAGAAAACTATTGAAAAAAGTTTCACCACATTATAATAGTGTGTGATAGTGTTTGCGAGTGACTAAGGTCATTACTATATCATAATATAATGTGAGTTAGTGTATGTGAGTGATAAAGGTCATTGTTGTCATTATATATTTGCTAATCACTGTCGAAGATGCTGTTTGGATCCTCTGTAAAACAAATGGTTTATCTCTTATTAAAATTGTCCCTATCATCTGGCCTTTTTTTTTAATACGTCAAGAATAACAACACTTCATTGTATTAGCTCTCTGCTCTTAGCTAAAGAGCTCTCAGTTTGCCCGAAACGCTATGCGTATTAGTGGCTTTAGGTATTGTATGTACCAGATCTATCTATAAATCTCCAGTCTCCGTGGCAGAGGCAGAGGCAGTCTCCGTGGTGTAGTAGGCAGTCTCCGTGGTGTAGTGGTAAGACACTCGCCTGGCGTTCCGCGAGCGCTATGTCATGGGTTCGTATCCTGGCCGGGGAGGATTTACTGGGCGCAATTCCTTAACTGTAGTCTCTGTTTAACGCAACAGTAAAATGTGTACTTGGATGAAAAAACGATTCTTCGCGGCAGGGGATCGTATTCCAGGGACCATAGGATTAAGGACTTGCCCGAAACGCTACGCGTACTAGTGGCTGTACAAGAATGTAACAACTCTTGTATATATCTCAAAAAAAAAAAAAAAAAAAAAAAAAAAAAAAAAAAAAAAAAAAAAAAAAAAAAAAAAAAAAAAAAAAAAAAAATCCAACATTATGGGTGTAAATCAACTATGTATGTACTTTTCCTGAATATAAATTTATTTATTTATTTATTGTAGTGACCCATGGCAGGAGATGAGTATTGACCATCCCGTTATTGTCATCAACGCCAACATGCTACTAGGTCCGAAGGACGATATTGTCCTGTGTTAAAACTAACTTGTAACATTAAAAATTAAATTAGTGTTCGAAAACAATTTTCAGAATGTAATTCTTAAATACTTTTCCTTTTCTCAGCACCAGAGCAATACAACAGACAATCACCGTGAAACCATTATGCTCTTGATTTCCAGCAATATGGAATCCCTGCTTGGAAACAACTTTTTTTTTTGCCATCATAAGAATTGTACTGGGTTACGAACCCTTCCTGCGCAACCGTCTCTGACCCTGCCCAAGCAGCTCAGAAAATTGACTCAGCTTGTAAGGAGAAAGAACAGTTGACTATGCATTAACTTTTCTGCCTTACACAACCGTTTTTTTTAATTTACCCCTGTCGAGCCTTATGAGTGATAAAGGTGTCAGTCAGGTAGTGCTGCCTGTCGAGCCTTGTGTGTGTCAGCCAGGTAGTGCTCCCTGTCGAGCCTTGTGTGTGTCAGCCAGATAGTGCTCCCTGTCGAGCCTTGTGTGTGTCAGCCAGGTAGTGCTCCCTGTCGAGCCTTGTGTGTGTCAACCAGGTAGTGCTGCCTGTCGAGCCTTATGAGTGATAAAGGTGTCAGTCAGGTAGTGCTGCCTGTCGAGCCTTGTGTGTGTCAACCAGGAAGTGCTCCCTGTCGAGCCTTGTGTGTGTGTCAGCCAGGTAGTGCTCCCTGTCGAGCCTTGTGTGTGTCAGCCAGGTAGTGCTCCCTGTCGAGCCTTGTGTGTGTCAGCCAGGTAGTGCTCCCTGTCGAGCCTTGTGTGTGTCAGCCAAGTAGTGCTCCCTGTCGAGCCTTGTGTGTGTTAGCCAGGTAGTGCTCCCTGTCGACCCTGTGTGTGTCAGCCAGGTAGTGCTCCCTGTCGACCCTGTGTGTGTCAGCCAGGAAGTGCTCCCTGTCGACCCTGTGTGTGTCAGCCAGGTAGTGCTCCCTGTCGAGTCTTGTGTGTGTCAACCAGGTAGTGCTCCCTGTCGACCCTGTGTGTTAGCTTGGTAGTGCTCCCTGTCGAGCCTTGTGTGTGTCAACCAGGTAGTGCTCCCTGTCGACCCCTGTGTGTGTCAGCCAGGTAGTGCTCCCTGTCGACCCTGTGTGTTAGCTTGGTAGTGCTCCCTGTCGAGCCTTGTGTGTGTCAGCCACGTAGTGCTCCCTGTCGACCCTGTGTGTTAGCTTGGTAGTGCTCCCTGTCGAGCCTTGTGTGTGTCAGCCAGGTAGTGCTGCCTGTCGACCCTTGTGTGTGTCAGCCAGGTAGTGCTCCCTGTCGAGCCTTGTGTGTGTTAGCCAGGTAGTGCTCCCTGTCGAGCCTTGTGTGTGTCAGCCAGGTAGTGCTCCCTGTCGAGCCTTGTGTGTGTGTCAGCCAGGTAGTGCTCCCTGTCGACCCTTGTGTGTGACAGCCAGGTAGTGCTCCCTGTCGACCCTGTGTGTTAGCTTGGTAGTGCTCCCTGTCGAGCCTTGTGTGTGTTAGCCACGTAGTGCTCCCTGTCGACCCTGTGTGTTAGCTTGGTAGTGCTCCCTGTCGAGCCTTGTGTGTGGCAGCCAGGTAGTGCTCCCTGTCGAGCCTTGTGTGTGTGTTACGACCCTGGGTTCCTCAGTGGAAACTAGAGGTCAATATTGAGCTAAATAAACTACCTTATAGTATTGGACGCATCACGAGCTGCATTTGTTTGTATCTTCCCTGCCAGATGTAAGACTATTCTTGTTTCTCAAAGAGCATTTAAAGACTGAGCTGGGGGTTAATTGTTAAATAATAAAATAGGCACCAACTATGTTTACTAATACTTTCTAATCATTTGTAAAGTAAACCTGAGTAAACTTGGGATAGGAATGCTGTATAATTAGTTGAGTAGTCTGCTGGCAGCGAGTGAACTGAGGGAGGAGAGTGGAGATGCTCTCTCTCTGGCTGGCGTTCGTGGGGTCGAGATCTCCTCTGCAACCCTCTACCTTTTCTCCTCCTCCTTCCTTCCTTTACCTTGAATACCTGTAATACTAAGTAAAGTACAGGGTTGTTAAGTGTGCCTACTCTGGAAGTGGAAGATTTGTGTAGACCTTGTATCCTGCTTATGTGGACCAAGGCTTTTAACGTAAGATAGTGTGGTAAAGTAATTATTATTATTGTTATTGGTGTGAATGTATATGGGGGGTTGTTAAGGGGTTAATAAATAAGTAAGTTAGTAAAGGAGTATCCATTCTTCCTGTGTAGGAGATCTGTGATCAACCTCTAGACTGACATTGTGTAGCCAATTAATATTCACTGTGGATATTCCACTTGGGGGTCGGGCCTTTTGGATCTCCCATATTTGATAACTCTTAATTCTAACTACTGCCCTTACATCCATGTTATACTAGACTCCCCATAGAACACGCATTGATTTATAACAAGTGGTTGGCCAGACCGGGAGGAACTTTATAATTGTAAAATTTTTTATTTTTGAGTGCCAAAACTAAAAATTCTTGTTTCCGCAGAACGGTTGTGTGCTAGCCTAGGGTCCAGCTCATCTAGCAACGAATATTCTTGCACTGACTGGACACCCAGCTGGATCCCTTCACGATTGAGGTAAGTGTGGCCTTGTGTTAGGGGCCGTGCAAAGTTTTGTTTTTTCCAATTTTATTTTTTAATTTTTTCTTTGGCTAGGAGCTAAATTAATTAGTGATGGAGGCTAAAATGCAGAGACTGGCAAGGGATCCTTCAGTGGTAGAGATAAAGAAACTTACCAAGTCTAATTTAGTATTGTTAGGCAAGGAATTTGGCCTAGAATTAAATAACGCGGATAAAAAGTGGACTTTGGTGAATGAAATATTACAACATTGTATTGATGAAGAACTATTGGCAAGTGATACACCTTTATGCCAGCCTAGCCTATTAGGGGGCCAAGGCTTATTAGGGGTCGAGGGAGGGGGGAAGACGTATCGTGCGCGCTCCGTTAAAATCGTGACATTAACCGGGATTTCTTAGGACTACTGCCATGGATTACTGATTACAGACATAACAAAGTGCATAGTGACCCGCTGGAAAATTGAAAACAGTCATTAACAATAGAACTGTGTTAAATAGAGAATAAACGGGAGACCACGTGTGAGCCAGTGCACGAGGCTTTGTGTACATGCGTGTATGAGGAAAAAATAGTGAACGGTGATTTGTGGAACAGTGAAGTGGAACGGGTATCACAACAACATATAAGTTGGAAGTGTAGGAAAATCGTGCATAGAATACTAGAAATATAGAATAGTGGAAGAGGCGGCATCAGTGTTATAAATCGAGTAACTGGAAACTGGTGACATCAACCTGGGACAACAAGAGGTCACCTGTACCGACCGGGGACCAGCTTCGCTACCCTACGCTAAGTACCTGCCATAAAGTTTGAACAAAATAACATACATAATATTACAAATATACGGTATACATATAATATTATAAATATTAAATATATAAATATATACATATAATTTTATAAAGAGTTAAAAGGACTGACATCAACAAGTGATCCACACAGTGAACCACAAATACAACACAATACATCAGACAATGGAGAGGTGTGGCGAGTGTTCGGGAGTACTGGGAAAACGTAATGCAGGCGTCCAGTGTTGCATCTGTAACATAAGATTTCACCTGGGCTGTGCAGAATTATCTCCAGGATGCACAAAAAGGCAAGGAATTTACTGGGTTTACAAAGATGACAGATTAATGTTAGAGAACATAACTAATCTGATGAAAAACATTCCCGAGTCACAGAGATTATCATTCACAGAAAAGCTACCAGTGATATATGCGGACTGGGAAAAGACAACATTGGATAACGGACCAAAACTCAGGAACAGATAGTTTAGAGAACCACAGCAGTAGTATGGAGGAAGAGGGTATTGTGGTACAAAATAACAGCAATATTGCAGAGCCAGGTAATATAAACGATGAGAGCAACAGTGAGACAGAGTGCATAAATGAAGGAATTAGGACGAAAAACGGAGATGGCTCCAATAAAGAGGTAGACAAGACAGACACAGGTATAAATACCTTGAAAAACGCAAAACCGGAACATATTTGCAAATTCTACGCTAAAGGAATATGCAAATATGGAAAATTAGAAGCAAAATGCCATTTTCTGCATCCTCGAAAATGCAAGAACATGTTGGCGAGGGGTACATGCCGTTTTGGAAAAGGATTTGGATACTTCCACCCTAAATTATGTCAATTTTCAATTAGGGACAAAAAATGCTACAATCTTCAGTGTCCGGAATTCCACGTGAGAGGTACACAGCGTTATAGACGGGAAGATCAATATGACACTACTGGAAATTTTTTAGATGAAGGCAGAAACAGAGTAGTAAATATAAGAGAGAGGAACAGTCAGATGGAACCACTACAAGATTACAGAGGGGAAGGGAGATACCCACAAGACTGGAATACAAACTATCAACAAGCACACAGGTGCTACACCACACAACACCCATCCTACTACCAAAACTGGACAAATCACTTCCAAAACAACACACCCTGGACGCAAACACAGAGGCCTCCTTACCAGAGCCTCAGATATTAACGCCAAGTAAGGCATCCAGCACTTCCACTAACACGATAACATCATTTATATTTGCCAACATCCAGGGTATAAAAACACGCAAATCCAACAAAGTTCACTTTATTGATGGACTCCTTCATGAGGCAAATGCAGTGTTTGCAGCCCTAACAGAAACCAACACAAAGGACTACCATGGTGGTGAAATATGGATCTCAGAGTACAATCTTTTCAGATGTGATAGGAAACACCGGCTTCAGGGTGGGGTCAGCCTCTACATCAAAGACACACTCATCTGTACTGAGCTCCTAAACACCTCAAATGATATGGTGGAAGTGCTGATAATCAAAATAGAGATTCTAAATGTAGTTATTGTCCTTGTATATAAGTCACCGGAGGCAAACCCGCAGCAGTTTAAAGACCAACTAATGAAAATAGAACACTGCTTGGAAAACCTCACAAATCCAGCTCCGAACATCATCCTGCTTGGGGACTTCAACCTACGGCACCTGAAATGGAAGCACCTGGCTAATACAGTAATATCAGAAAGAATACCAGGAAGTAGTCTAATTGAACTGGCACATGCAAGTGACCTGCTACGGATGTGCCGCAGGTTTGCCTTAATCCAGCAAATAGTAGAACCATCTAGGAAGGAGAAACACGCTGGACCTCATTTTCATTAATAATGATGAATTGATCAGGAACATAATGATTACAAATACCTGTTACTCAGATCACAACTTAATTGAAGTTATGACAACCATGGGGAGTAGACCTTCAAAACCATTCAGATTCCCGGTGGAAGAGTTTTCAGCAAATTCAACTTCAATAATAAACAGATAAACTGGGAGCAAATAAACCAGGACTTCACAGAAATAAACTGGGAAGAACAGCTAGAAAATGCAAATCTGAACCAGTGCCTGGAAAAAATAAGCTCAGTAGCACTAGAAATATGTTCAAACCGCATACCCCTAAGAAAAAAGAGGAAGAGATGTAGATTGGAACGGGAATGTCGTTCCCTATATAGGCGAAGAAAACGAATCGCGGAACAACTTAAGAGTCGCACCCTATCTCAAGAACGGCGAAGAAGGTTAGGTAGAGAAATAGAAACAATTGAACGCAAGCTACAAGAATCATACAAAACCCAGGAGAGGGCAAAGAGAAGAAAAGACCATCAGTGAAATAGAGAGAAATCCGAAATATTTTTTCTCCTATGCAAAATCAAGATCAAAAACCATATCTAGTATCGGGCCCCTGCGAAAGGGAGATGGAACTTTCACCGATGACAACAAAAGAAATGAGTGAGCTACTGAGGAAGCAGTACGACTCGGTTTTCAGTGAGCCATTAAACGCACTAAAGATTGATAACCCAAATGAATTTTTCATGGATATGATACCAACATCAAATCATATATCAGACGTCACCCTATCCCCACTGGATTTTGAAGAAGCCATAAACAATATGCCTATGCACTCTGCACCAGGCCCGGATTCTTGGAACTCCATATTCATCAAGAACTGTAAAAAACCACTATCGCAGGCCCTCCATATTCTGTGGAGACAAACCCTAGATACTGGCGTTATTCCTGATATACTAAAAACAGCAGAGATAGCACCACTTCATAAAGGAGGAAATAAGGCAGAGGCAAAAAATTACAGACCGATAGCACTAACGTCGCACATTATAAAAAAATTTGAGAGAGTGCTAAGAAGTAAGATCACAAAATACATGGAATCACAGCATCTCCATAACCCCGGACAACATGGTTTCAGAACAGGGCGCTCTTGCCTGTCGCAGTTGCTGGACCACTATGATATGGCATTAGATGCTATGGAAGACAAACAAAACGCTGATGTAATTTACACAGATTTCGCAAAAGCTTTTGATAATGTGACCATGGCGTTATTGCACATAAAATGCGTTCAATAGGAATTACCGGAAAAATAGGCAGATGGATCTACAATTTGCTGACCAACAGAACCCATTGTGTAATAGTCAACAAAATAAAATCCAGCCCATCAACCGTGAAGAGCTCAGTCCCCCAGGGTACTGTGCTTGCTCCAGTACTTTTTCTCATCCTCATATCGGACATAGACAAGAACACAACCTATAGCACTGTATCATCCTTTGCAGATGACACTAGGATCTTCATGAGAGTAGGCAACATAGAGGACACGGCAAACCTCCAATCAGATGTAGATCAGGTCTTTCTATGGGCTACAGAAAATAATATGGTGTTTAACGAAGATAAGTTCCAGCTCATGCGCTATGAAAAAAATGAAAATATAAAAACGGTAACCACGTACAAAACTCAGGCAAATCATAACATAGAACGAAAAGGCAATGTAAAGGATCTGGGTGTACTCATGTCGGAAGACCTTACCTTTAAAGAACACAATAAATTAGCCGTCACAACTGCAAGAAAAATGACAGGTTGGATAACAAGAACTTTTTACATTAGAGATGCTATACTGATGATGACACTTTTCAAAATGCTAGTGCTCTCTAGAGTGGAGTACTGCTGCACAATGACAGCCCCTTTCAAAGCTGGAGAAATTGCTGACCTGGAAAGCGTGCAGAGAGCCTTTACTGCTAGAATCCACTCAGTAAAACACCTAAACTATTGCGACCGACTAAAGAGCCTAAATCTGTACTCCCTTGAGCGCAGGTGGGAGAGATACATAATAATTTACACGTGGAAAATATTAAGAGGGGCTGGTCCCAAACCTGTATACAGAAATATCATCACATGAGACCAGAAGACATGGCAGGATGTGCAGAATACCCCCCGTTGAAAAGCGGAGGTGCAACAGGTACTCTGAGAGAGAACTCTATCAACATCAGAGGCCCGAGATTGTTCAACACGCTTCCGCTACACATAAGGGGCATAACTGGCAATCCCCTCACAGTGTTCAAGAGAGAACTGGATAAGCACCTCCAAAGGATACCTGATCAACCAGGCTGTGACTCATATGTCAGGCTGCGAGCAGCCGCGTCCAACAGCCTGGTTGATCAGTCCAGCAACCAGGAGACCTGGTCGATGACCGGGCCGCGGGGACTCTAAGCCCCGGAAGCACCTCAAGGTAACCTCAAGGTAAGGTAGCCAAGTGGAAAGTGCAGCTCATAGGGACAGAGAGTTAGCTCTAGAGTTGGCAAAAATAAAATTAGAGGAGCAAAGACTCAAAACCGAGGAGGCTAGAATTAGAGCGAATGCCACTGGACCTCCACCTGCCGGGGATTCAAACCAACCCCAGGCATTATGAGAAAAAGCATAACTTGCCTGAATTTTCAGAGTCGGACCCTGAAAGGTTTTTCAACCATTTTCAGAGATTGGCCATGTCGATGACCTGGCCAAAGGAAGAGTGGGTGAAAATTCTACAGGGAAGACTTAGGGGTAAGGCCCAAGATAATTTTATAAATATGCCTGACGAAGAGTGTTTTGAATATGATAAAGTCAGGGAATGTATTTTGCTGGCATATGAAATTACTCCTGAAGCTCACCGCCAAGCTTATCGCAACCTTAGGCCTACTCACAACCAACCGCTCACTGAATTTGCTAATGATCAAATTAGATTGTTTGATAAGTGGATTCGCTCGGCTAAAGCCGAAACATACGAGGCAATAAAGAATGTAGTCCTAATGGAACAGTTTATAGATATTATGCCAGAGAATATTTCACATTACATTAGAGGTAGAGTAGAGGTAGATTCTAAAATAGTGGATTTGGCCAAGATGGCAGAAAACTACCAGTTGGTGGGCAAAAGGCCCAATAAAAATAATTATACCCCACAGAGAAGCAAAACTTATACCCACAGCCAGTCCAGACCAGCTCATTCTAACCCTTTACCTAATGCACCTTCTGTTTCAGACATAACTAACCCTGTTAACCCTTGTGTTGCTCAGGGCTAATTAGCATTTGTCACCCACAGGTGCATACCAAAAAAAATTAAAAAAATGATTTTTTCTTCTTAATCTGTTAATTTGTGTTCTCTGTTCATGGGAAAAATAATAAAAAAATCGCGAGTCTAGTGAGTCCAGACAGTAAATCGTGGTCACACAGTCAGCAGACAATGCTACCTCCCTCCCCACCAAGATTACTCCTCCCACTATAGCGCTAATTATCACAACAATCCTGCTATTATCAGAATCCTGGTAATTTTTACAGTCAGGGGTCTTCTGTAATAATATCAAAGCTAAATAATAGCATGAACATGTATATTATGGCACTTTTAGGCGATGCTGTGGTCACAAGCTGAACAGCAGTGCTGTGAGCTCATGCTGCATGCGTCAGGCTTGGTGGCTCACTCAATACTGAGGCCCTCACACCTGGGAATTTGGCCCACGATTTAAAAAAAAAAATGGCGTGTGTTTACAAGAGCCCTGATGAAGGTGAGGTGAACCCCGTGTATCTGCAGGCTGTTTAAATCTTGCGTAGTACTCCAATACATCATATGATGGGATACACAATTTATAGCAAATCACTCAACCCATCATATGATGTGTTGCGCAACTTAATGGTTAAATTGTCTAGCCCCACGACACCTAAGGGTGAACCGAAGGGTAATTCTGGGAGTAATGTCTCTTCTCCCCGACGTATCTGTGGTCACTGTAAACGTCCAAACCACGTTATTAGCCGTTGTTGGCAACTGTGCCTGGAAAAAAGACCCAATGCTCTAGTTGTGACACAGGGCTTGAGGCCTTTGGAAGGGTTAGTGAGTAAGACCTCCAACCCGCAGTGGTTGGACCTGTTTACCCCATTCTTATCGAAAGGGAGACTACTTTTGTCTGAGGGTTCTTCCTGGAAGGACGTGGGGATCTTCCGAGACACCGGTGCCATCCAGACTTTAATTTTAGAGAGTGCTTTGCAAGGTGCCGACACTCTCGACACTGGAGAGGTGGTACAGGTCGAGGGTGTCACTAGTGATACTCGAGCAGTACCCCTCCATAAGGTTACCCTGGAATCTGATTTCCACAAGGGTGTTTGTACAGTCGGGGTCACATCATACCTAACTTTCCCTAATGTTGATGTAATATTGGGTAATGATTTAGCCGCGGATAAGGTAGGGGACTCCAGACTGCCTATTATGTTGCCTACCCCTAAGGTTTGCCTGGATCCACCCGCCACAGAGGATAATGTTGTGTACCCTGCGTGCGCGGTGACTAGGTCTATGGGACTTAATGGTAAGGGCAGCCCTGTGCTTGCCAAGGTGGTAAATCCCGAGGACACGAGGAACTTTTTGAGTGGTGAAAGCCAAGTGAACCTTGTGAACACATTCATGGCCCGACTCGATGATGTGGCCGAGGACATTGTGGAGAGCCTGCCACCGCCACATACCGAGAGTAGTGGGGAGGTGGAGGAGAACACTGTTGACCCTCGGCCAATGGCATCTGACCAAGGTCTGGACGCCTCTTTGAGTTAGTTACAGAAAGCTGACCCCAATCTTGCAGATTGTCATGAGGCAGCCGTCTCTATGGAGGAAATTGTAGACGCAGCAACTGGGTACTACTACAATGATCTGATTTTGATGAGAAAATGGAGACCACAGAGTGCTCCCTTGTCAAATGAGTGGGAGGTAGTCCACCAGGTTATGTTGCCGACCTGCTATAGAGAAAGAGTTTTGGCAGCTGCTCATGATGATCCTATGGGGGGACATCAAGGTATTAATATTACATATCACAAAATCTTAGAGTATTTTTTCTGGCCCAAGCTGAAAGCGATGTGGCAAAATTTTGTAATGCATGTATTGCTTGTCAACTTGTTGGGAAACCAAACCAGACTCCACCTAAAGCTCCTCTAAGGCCTATTGTCGTGCCGGAGGAACCATTTTCTCATGTGGTAATGGACTGTGTTGGTCCATTAACTAGAACTAAGTCTGGTAATATTTACCTAATCACGATGATGTGTATCACTACCCGTTACCCAGAGGCTTTTGCTGTAAGGAACATCTGAGCAAAGACTTGTTGTTGCTCGTATGTTGCAATTTTTTTCCACTTTTGGACTGCCTCGGGTCGTGCAAACTGACAATGGTACTAACTTTAAGTCTGATATTTTTGAACAATTTTGTAAGGACCATGGAATAACTCATAAGGTTTCCAGCCCATACCATCCACAGAGTCAGGGGGTAATTGAACGTTTCCATCTAATTCTGAAACAGATGTTGAAGACATCGTGCGAGAGTTCCCATACCTTCTGGGATGAGAACTTGCCGTATGTTTTGTTTGCGGCTAGAGAGGGGTTACAAAGTTCACTGGGTTGTTCTCCTTTTGAGTTAGTCTTTGGCCATAAAGTTCGTGGACCCTTGCAAATGTTACAGGAGAATCTGTTAGGGAACGTAACGTTAACCGAAGGTTCGGCTTTCTTTGTGCAACACCACCAGAGACTCAAGGACTGCAAGGCGGCGGCACTAAAGTATCTTGGGAAGGCCCAAGAAAAGGTGAAAGAACGAAACGATGCTAAGGCTAAGTGGCGGGTATTTCAGCCTGGCGACCCTGTCCTGGTATTAAAGCCTCGACTAGGGAACACTATGTCCCACAAGTACGAAGGCCCCTACATTGTGACAGAAAAGACTGGGGACCTCATGTACAAAGTGAGGCACTTTGACAAGCGTAACCAGATAATGCTCGTACATGTAAATCGGCTGAAGAAGTTCCAGGGCCCCAGGCCCATTGCACTAACCAATGTTTCCATTTCCAGTGAGTGAGGGGATGATTGTTCTAGGGACCCAAGTAATCTCACTCTCAATAATTCTAGTTCTGTGAATGCTGTGGTGGAGGGACTGTCCCATTTGCATATGGCCCAACATGAAGAGGAGCAGTCTTTGCTTGAAGAATTCTCCAGTCGGGAGGTCCCGACCCAGACTGATGCCATTTGCCATGATGTCAAGTTGACGGACTACACCCCCATTCGCCTTCAACCCTATCGGATGACTCTAGAAAAGAAGGCCATCGTACGGAAGGAGGTCGACTTCTTGCTCCAGCACGGCCTCATCCGGCCGAGCCAGGGCTCTTGGTGCTCGTCCTGCCTTTTGGTCCCCAAACCAGACGGCTTCTGGCGATTATGCACTGACTACCGGCAGCTTAACAAGGTGACCATTGTGGATGCCTATCCGTTGCCCCGTCTCGAGGACAGCATCGACGAAATCGGGAACGCCACGTCTGTCTCGAAATTCGATCTCTCTAGAGGGTACTATCAAATCCCACTCACTGAACATGCTAAACAACTAACTGAGTTCGTGACACCCGAGGGTGCTTTTGAGAATCAAGTGTTACCGTTCGGCTTGCGTAATGCCCCTGCCACGTTCCAGAGGCTAATGAACTCTTTGCTCGCTAATGTGCCAAATTGTCGGGCGTATTTGGATGATATTGTGCTCTTTGATAGTAATTGGGCTGACCACATAGTTAGGTTATGCCAGTTGTTTACAGTTTTGAAAAATGCAAATCTTACCTTAAATGCAAAAAAGTGTCATTTTAGCCAAGGCACAGTGACATACCTCGGTTATGAAGTGGACCAAGAAAAAGTGTTACCTTGGCAAGATAAAATCAGTGTCATTCTGGAGTATCCGGTGCTAAAGTCTAAAAAAGACGTTCAAAGATTTATCGGTATGTGTGCGTACTATCGACGCTTTTGTCAGAACTTTTCCAGTGTGGCCACTTCTCTCACAGACTTGTTGCGGAAGGCCGTTAAATTTAAGTGGTCATCAGACTGTGCAGAGGCATTTAAAATTTTGAAATTGATCTTAGCTTCCGCCCCAGTGCTCGCTAGTCCAAGGTTCGACAGACCATTTAAAATTCATGTTGACGCGTCTGACTCGGGTTCTGGTGTAGTGTTGTTGCAAACTGGGGATGATCAAGTGGAACACCCAGTATACTATTACTCTGTGAAATTTGACAAGGTGCAACGCAATTATTCAGTGGTAGAAAAAGAGGCGTTTGCGCTAGTGTTAACATGTAAAAAGTTCGAAGTTTACCACACAGGTAATATAGTGGAAGTGTACACGGACCATAACCCACTAGTCTTCCTGACTCAGATGAAGGGGAAAAATAAACGCATCCTCAGGTGGGCATTGTACCTACAGAACTTCAATTTGTCTATTATCCACCTACCGGGCCAGCTCAACGTGATATCCAACGCTCTGTCCCGGTTGCCTGAGTAACATTCATCTGAGCCACAGGAAGCATATACCAACTGTCATGCTTTAGTTATTTTTTTTTTGTAGGTTCTCCTATGACATTAAATATTGCGTGTCCAATTTATTTACTTCCCTGTTTTTTTGTGTATGTTTTTTTTTCTCTTTCAGAGTATTCCTTTGTACTTTTCTTGCAGAGAAATTGTTGGTTTTGATTGATTTTTTTGTCATAAATTTTCAGATTCAGATTCAGATTCAGATTCAGATGTTTATTCAGGTAAGGTATATACATACAAGTGATGTTACATTAATGGGTTGATATATAGATAGAGCTAGTACATACAATGCCTAAAGCCACTATTACGCAATGCGTTTCGGACAAACTCATTGCCCGAATTTCCTTTTTATTCTCTGTATACTCTTACAAAAAAAATATGACTACTATTCTAGTAGTCACATTTTTTTTTCTCTCTGAAGGGGGGAGGAGTGTTACGACCCTGGGTTCCTCAGTGGAAACCAGAGGTCAAAATTGAGCTAAATAAACTACCTTATAGTATTGGATGCATCACGAGCTGCATTTGTTTGTATCTTCGCTGCCAGATGTAAGACTATTCTTGTTTCTCAAAGAGCATTTAAAGACTGAGCTTGGGGTTGATTATTAAATAATAAAATAGGCACCAACTATGTTTACTAATACTTTCTAATCATTTGTAAAGTAAACCTGAGTAAACTTGGGATAGGAATGCTGTATAATTAGTTGAGTAGTCTGCTGGCAGCGAGTGAACTGAGGGAGGAGAGTGGAGATGCTCTCTCTCTGGCTGGCGTTCGTGGTATCAAGATCTCCTCTGAGCTGCTCTGGAACCCTCTAACTTTTCTCCTCCTCCTTCCTTCCTTTACCTTGAATACCTGTAATACTAAGTTAAGTACGGGGTTGTTAAGTGTGCCTACTCTGGAAGTGGAAGATTTGTGTAGACCTGGGGGTAGTATTTGCCAGTGTTTTGGGTATCCCTAAGAGTTGTGTTGTGTTAGGGTACCACGTGGTCTCACTACCCTAAGCTGACTCAAGCTTCAAGTTCTTCACTAGTAGTACTTTACCCTAGCTTGTTCACAGTGTAAACCTTGTATCCTGCTTATGTGGACCAAGGCTTTTAACGTAAGATAGTGTGGTAAAGTAATTATTTTTATTGTTATTGGTGTGAATGTATATGGAGGGTTGTTAAGGGGTTAATAAATAAGTAAGTTAGTAAAGGAGTATCCATTCTTCCTGTGTAGGAGATCTATGATCAACCTCTAGATTGACATTGTGTAGCCAATTAATATTCACTGTGGATATTCCACTTGGGGGCCGGGCCTTTTGGATCTCCCATATTTGATAACTCTTAATGCTAACTACTGCCCCTGCATCCATGTTATACTAGACTCCCCATAGAACACGCATTGATTTATAACAGTGTGTCAGCCAGGTAGTGCTCCCTGAGGACCCTTGTGTGTGTCAGCCAGGTAGTGCTCTCTGTCGAGCCTTGAGTGTGTCAGCCAGGTAGTGCTCCCTGTCGAGCCTTGAGTGTGTCCGCCAGGTAGTGCTCCCTGTCGAGCCTTGTGTGTGTCAGCCAGGTAGTGCTCCCTGTCGAGCCTTGTCGGCCACCTCTGACATATCATCTGAGCTCGGGACTGGCCTTTAATATCATTAGAAAATGTACCAAACTTTGTCTTACACAGATAAAGTACTAACAGCCCACGAATTATATTTCTCTATATTAATGACACGTCTTTGTGAGACTGACAACCATCACTTCACAACTACAACGCCCTCTAAGTAATGCTCGTTATTATAACATATATTAAAATGATGATAATGGCCCTTCAGGTACCAGTACATAAGGACTATGTATAATTAGTCAACAGTAATCCCCATAGGATGTTAATGCCATAATATTCATCTTTCCTCCCTGTAATTATTAAAACTATAAGTAAATGTGGCAATTTTTTTCCTCTGGGGTTGCTGCTTTTTAGCTGTAAATAACTAAGTTTGATACGTTACTGAGCAAATTAACATATGCAATTACATGTTAAACGCGTGAAAGTTATACATATAAAATATTGAAATAGTCCTGCAAAATGTTCAATAAGCTGCTAAAACAAACTACCTATAATCTTGTAGAACAAGGTCTAAATGAAACAATATTTTACTATGGAGATAAATTCAGAATGAGAAAAAATTAGTTCAGAATAAGCAATATTAGAATAAAACAAGAGGAAAATTTGAGGACACAACGCCAGAGAAGTCGAGGTTGCCACCATTTCAACGATTTTGATTTAACACTGTTGAGGGAATAACAGGGGCTCTCTCCAGACTCATAAATCCTAAGATATATAAAACATGAACTTTCTGTCTAATCCCCTTACACGGGGCACCAAAACTTTACCCAAAGAAACCCAAGTTTCTTTGAAAGAAACCAACCACCAATGCTCTCTTCTGCCATGTGAGGGATTCTAATCATCCCATTGATTGGTCTTCCTCCAAAATAATCTTTCCTGCCTCTACTCTACACAGACGCCGTCTTGTAGAATCGGCTCTTATTAACAATGTACCCAACATGAACTTGAGTCCTGGCTTTGTTGCTGTGGACTCTTCCCTTTCACAGTATATACTCAAATGCTCTAATCTTTCTAACAAACGTGACTTAACATAAGCTTTCCCCCTTCCATTTCTTTCTTTCTCTTTCCCTTTCTTTCTCTCTTCTCCCTTTTTCTGTTCATTGTCTTCTACGCTCCCTTGCTATCCTCTTCTTTTTCCTATTACCATCTCCTTCGGTGGTTATAATAGGAGCTGCCTCGTATGGGCCAATAGGCCTGCTGCAGTTCTCATTACTACTATCCCCTACACCTGACTTTCCTCCTCAGCTCTCTCTTGCCTATTTAATTCCTGTCCCTACCTGTCCTCATCACAATCGACTTGAGAATGGTCCAGGACGGACCGAAACGTCGTCGTCTCTTCAATTTCTAGTGTGTGGTCTGGTCACAAATGTAGATACTTATATATAACGTGTGTATAGAGGGTATAAACAGCGAGATGAGTAGGTTGGGAGCCGCCATTTTGGTGAGGGAGGAGCGTCGTCTGCAGGACTTACCATGTTGTTTACTAATGACCACGATGGTCTTTGGGCACCATACCAGTTTACTTGTACAAGTATGGTGAATAAAACAGGTAGATATTTATATATAATGTGTGTATATAGCGTAATAGCACCACAAACAGTGTTGTTGTAGGAGAAATATTAGTGCATCTGGCCTTGAGGGCGGCAGCCATCAGCTGACTGTGTGAGTAGCTACGTCTTTGTGCCTTTACTCACCATACAAGCTTAGATGTACAATTATGGTGAACAAAACATGCAGATACTTATATATAACCTGTGTATGTAGTGTAATAACCAACAAAGTATTTGTTCACTGTTTGATGAATATAATTGAATCAACAATATGCACACCATATTTTTGAGTACAGTGATGATTCACTCATTTTATTATAAAAATATATCACACTACACACTATTGAATAATATTACAGCAAAAAAATTACGAAAAACCACAGACAATGAAATAATTAGGTAATTATCTCTTTGTGGCAACTCCGGCCTGACAGCTGGCGATCCAACCCGTTCTCGCAAATTTAATAAGTCAATATTGACTTATTAAATATGTGCATAGGTGACATACTTAACATAATAGATGCCCTTAAAAAGATTCATAAAAAACACCGACCTTACCTAACCTTGTTAGTATTTTAAGATAAGCATCTTATTGCTTCGTAATTACAATTATTACCTAACCTATAATAGGTATAGGTTAAGTAATAATTGTAATTACGAAGCAATAAGATGCTTATCTTAAGATACTAACAAGGTTAGGTAAGGTTGGTGTTTTCTATGAATCTTTTTAGGGGTATCTATTATGTTTAGTATATCACCTATGCACGTAGTTAATAAGTCAATATTGACTTTACGAATTTGCGAGAACGGGTTGGGCGATCAACAGACTGCCTGGGACGAATGCTGAGTCAGCGCCTATTTTTTGCCAGAATTCCCCACCCTATAGCGGGCAATATATGCCACTTAGGATTTTTTTATTATTTTTCCTGCGATCAGTGAACACAAATTAACAGGTTAAGAAGAAAAAATAATTTTTTTTTTTTTTTTGGTATGCACCTGTGAATGTCAAGTGGTATATAGCTATGCGCCATTTAAGGGTTAATACTAAAATTTTTGGTCTTTGGAGACTAATACGTCAAGCTATGAAATGTTATTCAAGATTACGTGTTGTTCACACCCACACTGACAACAATAAACACGAATCAGCGAAACTGTGAGCCTATATATCAATCTTACACCCTGCATCTGCTATGATCCATCGCCGACAGCAATAAACACCTCTGTACTTTTTACCATTCCAAACAATTACCGTGGTTGTAGGTCCTATGATGACTATGGAGCCATTGCACTAAACATACTAATAAATAGTGCATTTGACTGGTTGACTTTCTACCTGACGAACTAAACACCCTGACTCTAAATTTGCCTAAAAGACTGATTACTATATACAACACTATGTAGTTTTTCCCTGCTGGAAACTATTAGTATTAAAACTCAAAGAAAAGCTCTATTATCTCAGTTTCCTTGTGCTTCCAAATCACTTGACAATATTGAACACTTCAAACTGTTTAGAGAATTAATGAGCATAAAAGTATGTCAAGCTATCGCTAGATATATGTATTTACCTGATCATGTATGAAAAGCAGCAATGTGATGGAGAAATCTGAGAAAATTTATTACATTAATTTTGTTTTTGTTTGCTTTCCATCTTGACCCATTTTTGAAGGAGTTGAGAGAATAAAGTCCCGGCTGTCGCAGAGGCAGTATTTATGGTAATGTTTTCTGTGTTGGTGATGATATAATCATATTGACGGCAGCCAAAGATTCTATCAACTTTTCTTATAAATAGTTAAACCATGAAGTGTTGAATACAACCATACGTTTAATCCGTCTAAATGTGCTCTAGTTATTCTTTATTCACTAGACTCATTTGATACAGTTCTTAATCTTAAATTTCCAAGCAGAGATTTCAATAAAGTAATTCGCAGCCAACGCTCTACACTCACACTAACATTCTGGTCACCAGCACAAGCAAAGGAGCCTGGGTTCAAGAGCTTAGGCATAACATCTACACTGAGCCAAATAACCAAAAAGATACATTTCTGCGGTTGGAAGAAAACGCTCACAGAGTGGGGGACTTGTTTTATTTTATAATAATAATAATAATTAATTATTTAAAACAAATAATTAATTAATAATAGTCATAAGTAATGATTTAATTGATAATCCTTAAATGAAGAAGCATAGTAGCTCATTATAACGAATAAATAGATGATTAAAGTGGAATTAATTATGGTGACTAATAATGATTTAGAGAATAACCATAAATTATTATACAGAAATAAAATTATTGGATAGCTGTTATAATGATTAAATCAAATACAATGAAGAGAGATCTCGTATTCTTGGCTTATCACTTTGGGGGTTCCGTCGGAGCACCCCCAATCCCGTGAGGGCCAGCGCCGCGGAACCCCCACCCCCGAAGGGCGAGCGGAAGCTGGCTGCTATAAGTAGGAACATGACACTTCGCTACCGTGGCCATAAGCGTGCCCGTATGCCCGGAGAGGCCATTAAAAAACAATCAGTTTTTCTGATTGAAAAAGGTACCATTCCGAGTCTACTAGACAGATGCTGCTAACTGACGCAGCTCGCTTGGTGGGCCGACAGAGCGCCATCTTGACGAGCCGTGGAGCAGAAGCGGGTTGGCCCACCGACTGTGCCCTGGGAGGAGGACCTACTGCCGGGTTTGTACTCCATGCAGGGAGCGCTTTCCACCATGGCGAATGACTGGTCGATCCCGTGTATATCTTCGTCGTAGTAGCCCGCCCTCACAGAGACCAGTCCTGGAAGGCTGGCCCCAGGGCGGGTGTGGGAATGTGAACGCTGTCCACTCCGAGGCCGAATCCCCAGGGTTGACCCCGTGTCGGTCATTGTCGCTGTGGTGAGCCCCGCGGGTGTGGAGTGGAGGTGTCAGCTTAGAAGCGTGTCGGTCACCTCCCAGGATACCTCGCACTGTGGGCATGAGAGCCGTGGTCCATCATCACAGGCTTTCCTCGTCGTCGTTCTATTGTGGATC
Organism: Procambarus clarkii; assembly: GCF_040958095.1. Classification (NCBI taxonomy): domain Eukaryota; kingdom Metazoa; phylum Arthropoda; class Malacostraca; order Decapoda; family Cambaridae; genus Procambarus; species Procambarus clarkii. Next base: position 1,196,640 of record NC_091172.1, read on the forward strand.
TGGAAGTATTAAAGCAGTAAGGGTGGGCAGGAGCTGGTGTGCAGAGGTAACGTGAAAAGAAAAGGCACAGGTGCGTGGGACCCGCTTCAAAGTGTACTGCTGGCAATTAGGCTGCGAGAGTGGAGATAACTGGATGCGGCACCTGTTGCGTAAGGCAGGAATGGGTAGAATGGAATGAAGCCCCAGCATAACTGAGTGGGGAGTAACCGAGGAGCCTAGTGATGGTACTGCCAGATACAATAAGTGCTAACTCCTGGAGCAATCGGACGCCTCCTCAGTGGGAAACTAATAGAAGTTGTTAATGTCAGCGTCAAGTAGTTAGTAGGTACCGGCACGGCAATTATCAGTAATAAGTTATATATAATAATATTTATATAAATATTTTTATATAAATTAACAAAATAAAATTAATAAAATTAATAATATTTAAAATAAATATACAAATAAAATTAATAATATTTAAAATAAATATACAAATTAAATATAATAAAATTTATATTATAAATTATTATAATATATATAACTGTAACGAAATTATTATTAAGAATGGAGAGAAAATGCGTTCTTCCCTTTTTCTGTCGTGGAATTCCTCGGCTGGGACACGCCATCTGTAGCCTTGGCAGCTGGACCAGTGCAGCTGCGGCATCTTCGGTTGGACGCCGCTAGATGTCAACTTCAGCAACTGGGACATCGTCGGCTGAATACCTCCTTCCGGAGCCTCAGCTGCTGGGACATCGGCTGGAAACTCGTCAGCAGGAACATCCGTGGCTGGGCTAGGCCCCCCGGGGGCATGCTCAGCTGGAACACCACCAGCTGGCCCAACAGCTGGGCCTCACCCAGCGGCCGTAACGCTTCCAGCTGGGTCCTCAGCTGCTGGATCATCGGCATGGACTACGTCAGCCGGCGCCTCAGCAGCTGGGACTGGCCCGAGAAACAAACAAACAATATATAATATATAAATTAGAAAGGAATATAAGGAATGACAAAATGTAAAGAACAGAAAACGTATATAAATAAAGAGGGTGACTGTGCCTGCTCGGCTGCAACACCACCAGCTGAGCCTTCGTCTGCTATTATTAGCTACTAATAATTAATTAACAAAACTCATAATAATAATGGTTGATTATACGGGCATGTTCGGCTGTGCCATCAGCTGCTGGGTCACCGACAGCATAGAAATAATAATTAAACAACTGCAAGCAATTAATTAACAGTAATCACGATGATTAATTACAAGGGCATGCTCAGCTGTAAGACCGTCAGCTGAGCCTGCAGCTGCTGGTTCATCGGCTGGGACCACATCAGTCGGCACGTCAGCAGCTGTCTTGGGCCCCAGGGACGTGCTCAGCTTGGAACCCCACCAGCTGGCCCATCAGCTGCTGGATCATCGGCTGGGACCACGTCAGCCGGAACGTCAGCAGCTGTGCTTGGCCCCCAGGGACGTGCTCAGCTTGGAACCCCACTAGCTGGCCCATCAGCTGCTGGATCATCGGCTGGGACCACGTCAGCCGGAACGTCAGCAGCTGTGCTTGGCCCCCAGGGGCGTGCTCAGCTTGGAACCCCACCAGCTGGGCCATCAGCTGCTGGATCATCGGCTGGGACCACGTCAGCCGGAACGTCAGCAGCTGTGCTTGGCCCCCAGTGGCATGCTCAGCTTGGAACCCCACCAGCTGGGCCATCAGCTGCTGGATCATCGGCTGGGACCACAACAGCCGGAACGTCAGCGGCTGTGCTTGGCCCCCAGGGGCGTGCTCAGCTGGAACACCACCAGCTGGGCCATCAGCTGCTGAATCATCGGCTGGGACCACGTCAGCCGGAACGTCAGCAGCTGTGCTTGGCCCCCAGGGGCATGCTCAGCTTGGAACCCCACCAGCTGGGCCATCAGCTGCTGGATCATCGGCTGGGACCACATCAGCCGGAACATCAGCAGCTGTGCTTGGCCCCCGGGGGCATGCTCAGCTGGAACACCACCAGCTGTGCCATCAGCTGCTGGATCATCGGCTGGGACCACAACAGCCGGAACGTCAGCGGCTGCCCTAGGGGGGGGGGGGGGGGAGGGGGGCTGGGCGTGGCCCATCAGCTGCTGGGTCGTCGGCAGCGTAACTACGTCAGCCGGGACATCAGTAGATGTGGCCTCCCCGAAGGCAGCTGGGCCATTAGCTGCTGGATCACCGGCAGGGATCACATCAGCCGGCACAACAGCGGCAAATCAATTGAGTAGCGAAATTATAATAACCAGTATGGATAATTGAATATGAGGATAATAATAAACAGGGAAGGTGAATAGACATAACCAGAAATAATGACTGAATAATAATTGAGACCTCGTTTGTGTGTACCCGTCAACATTGTGTAACTGGCACTAGGCTCCGACAGCAATGTGCCATGTCACAATCTCCCTAGTTGCAACCAATGCAGCACTGGCGCACTGCTCAGTTAGGTTATACGGCATCGAGTAATGTGGTACATTCAGTGTTCCTTATCCCGAAATAATAAGCTCCGGGGGAGAACGAATATAATAAAGAATAATAACACTAAAGGATAACAATACTAAGGAATAATTGACAGGATTCGGCTGAATCGAATAGTCGGGCCTGAAGTAATTCTTGATCTTACTAAAGATGATATAAGCATAAAGAAAGCTGATCTTTCTTAAAGTAAAGATTCTTGTTAACTGGAGGGCCCGCTGCTGGATCTTCGGCTGGGACCTCGTCAGCCGGAACTTCAGCAGCTGGGGACATCAGCTGGGGCCTCGCCAGCCGGAACTTCAACAGCTGGGTTAATAATTGTTATAATAAAGATCGAACCCGGGCCCCTAGGGCTACGACCCCCGAGCGCAGTCCATTCGGCTGCGGGGCCCAGCACTTATAATGAAATACCAATAAAGAATAACAAACGAGGAATAATTGATAGGATACATCTGGGCCGACTCTTCGGAACTGAAGCAATTCATATTCTTATTAAAGTGTAATATAGGCATAGAGAAAAGGTAATCGATTCTTAATTATGATTCATAGTAACTGTAGCCTCAGCTGCTGGACCAACGGTTGGCAGCTGGGTTAATAATAATTATAATAGAGAGTAATAATAATAAAGAATAATAACCTTAGAGACAATAATAAAGGAATAAATGATAGAATTATTCCGAAGCGCACCCTCGGAACTGAAGGAAAACTTGATCTTAATAAAGATAATATAAGCATAAAAATTTTTTTAGTATCTGAAGCCTCAGCTGCTGGAACATCGGCTGGGCCGCGCCAGCCGGAACTTCAGCAGCTGGGTGAATAATTAATTATAAAGAATAAATAAAGAATAATAATAATGGAGAATACAATAGTAAGGGCGACGAACCAGCCAGTGATTAACAATCGCTCGTGCACTGCTCAGTTATACGACCGCTAGTAATGTGATACAGCAGTTGTTCTCTATCTAAACAAATAAGAATAGATTAATGACGATTATAATAAGGGATAATAATAAATAATAATAACTATAAAGGATAACACTGATAAAGAATAATTGGCTGGATTCGAGTTAAGGGCCAGGCCACGCGGGCAACACCACCAGGTGTGGCGCCGCCCGCCCTCGGGCAGGGAGACCCACACGTGCATAGCACGACACGCACTCCCGGGCATGGCACTGAGGGCGGGAAGGGCATGCTCAGAAGGAACACCGCCAGCTGAGCCTTCGGCTGCTGGATCATCGGCGGGAACCACTTCCGCCGGAACATCAGCAGCCGGGACGGGACATAGGGGGAGCCCTGTACGTGCACCCCACGTGTCCCCGGTCCCGTTCGCCGCCTGCAGGAGGCCCTCGGAGGGAAGCGTGAGCCTGGACGCCCACACCCCGTGCCCCTCGGCCCGGGCGAGGCGAAGCCCCTAATGCAGCCCCCAGAGGCAAGAGAGCCGCAAGGGGCCAGCCCACGCGGCCCACGCCGTACCCCAGGGACGGACACCAGGCCACGCCGTGCACACCTCCGGGCCCCAGTGACGCCCCCTAGGGCAAGGAAACCATTAGGATTGTCCGCATGGGCCATGCCACCAGGCGTGGGGGACACCGGCCAACGGGCGTAGAGGAACCCGCACGAGCATGCCTTGTGGCCCAGGCGCCCACAGGACGAGGGCGAAGCAGAGCCCCTAGGGACCCCGCCTAGGGCAAACTAACCCCTGGGAGCTAAGTCCAGATGGGCGACACCACCACAGTGGCGCCGCCCGCCCCCGTGCGTAGAGGAGCCCACACGCGTGCCCACCACAACCCTCTAGGGTGAGGGCTTGCGTGCCCACCACAACCCTGTAGGGTAAGAGCCTGCGTGCCCACCACAACCCCCTGTAGGGTGAGGGCCTGCTTGCCCACCACAACCCTGTAGGCTGAGGGCCTGCGTGCCCACCACAACCCTGTAGGGTGAGGGCCTGCGTGCCCACCACAATCCTGTAGAGTGAGAGCCTGCGTGCCCACCACAACCCCTTTAGGGTGAGGGCCTGCGTGCCCACCACAACCCTGTAGGGTGAGGGCCTGCGTGCCCACCACAACCCCTGTAGGGTGAGGGCCTGCGTGCCCACCACAACTCCTGGAGGGTGAGGGCCTGTGTGCCCACCAACAAACCCGTAGGATGAGGGCCTGCATGCCAACCACAACCCTGTAGGGTGAGCGCCTGCGTGCCCACCACAACCCTGTAAAGTGAGGGGTCTGCGTGCCTACCACAACCCTGTAGGGTGAGGGTCTGCGTGCCCACCACAACCCTGTAGGGTGATGACCTGCGTGCCCACCGCAACCCTGTTAGGTGAGGGCCTGCATGCCCACCACAACCCCTGTAGGGTGAGGGCCTGCGTGCCCACCACAACCCTGTAGGGTGAGGATCTGCATGCCCACCACAACTCTGTAGGATGAGGGTCTACGTGCCCACCACAACCCTGTAGGGTGGGGGCCTGCGTGCCCACCACAACCCCTGTACGGTGAGGGTCTACGTGCCCACCACAACTCTGTAGGGTGAGGGCCTACGTGCCCACCACAACCCCTGTAGGGTGAGGGTCTGCGTGACCACCACAACCCTTGTAGGGTGAGGGCCTGCGTGCCCACCACAACCCCTGTAGGGTGAGGTTCTACGTGCCCACCACAACCCCTGTAGGGTTCGGGCCTGCGTGCCCCCACAACCCTGTAGGGTGAGGGCCTGCGTGCCCATCACAACCCTGTAGGGTGAGGGCCTGTGTGCCCACCACATCCCCTGTTGGGTCCGGGGCTGCATGCCCCCACAACCCTGTAGGGTGAGGGCCTGCGTGCCCAGCACAACCCTGTAGGGTGAGGGCCTGCGTGCCCACCACAACCCTATAGGGTGAGGGCCTGCGTGCCCACCACAACCCTGAAGGGTGAGCCCTGCGTGCCCACCACAACCCTGTAGGGTGAGGTCCTGCGTGCCCACCACAACCCTGTAGGGTGAGGTCCTGCGTGCCCACCACAACCCTGTAGGGTGAGGGCCTCCGTGTGAACCACAACCCCTGTAGGGTGAGGGCCTGCGTGACCACCACAACCCCTGTAGGGTGAGGGCCTGCGTGCTCATCACAACCCTGTAGGGTGAAGGCCTGCATGCCAACCACAACCCTGTAGGGTGAGGGCCTGCATGCCCACCACAACCCTGTAGGGTGAGGGCCTGCGTGCCCACCACAACCCCTGTAGGGTGAGGGCCTGCGTGCCCACCACAGCCCTGTAGGGTGAGGGCCTGCATGCCCATGCACCACAACCCTGTAGGGTGAGGGCTTGCATGCCCACTACAACCCCTGTAGGGTGAGGGTCTGCGTGCCCACCACAACACCTGTAGGGTGAGGGCCTGTGTGCCCACCACAACCCCTGTAGGGTGAGGGTCTGCGTGCCCACCACAACTCCTGTAGGGTGAGGGCCTGCGTGCCCCTCACAACCCTTTAGGGTCCGGGGCTGCGTGCCCCTCACAACCCTGTAGGGTGAGGGCCTACATGCCCACCACAACCCTGTAGGGTCCGGGCCTGCGTGCCCACCACAACCCTGTAGAGTGAGGGCCTTCATGCCCACCAGAACCCTGTAGGGTGAGGGCCTGCGTGCCCACCACAACCCTGTAGGGTGAGGGCCTGCGTGCCCAATACAACCCCTGTAGGGTGAGGGCCTGTGTGCCCACCACAACCCCGTAGTGTGAGGGCCTGCGTTCCCACCACAACCCTGTAGGGTGAGGACCTGCGTGCCCACCAGAACACTGTAGGGTGAGGGCCTGCATGCCCACCGCAACCCCTGTAGGGTGAGGGCCTGTGTGCCCACCACAACCCCTGTAGGGTGAGGGCCTGCGTTCCCACCACAACCCCTGTAGGGTCCGGGCCTGCGTGCCCACCACAACCCCTGTAGCGTCCGGGCCTGCGTGCCCACCACAGCCCTGTAGGGTGAGGGCCTGCGTGCCCACTACAACCCCGTAGGGTGAGGGCCTGCGTGCCCACTACAACCCTGTAGGGTGAGGGCCTGCGTGCCCACTACAACCCTGTAGGGTGAGGGCCTGCGTGCCCACCACAACCCTGTAGGGTGAGGGCCTGCGTGCCCACCACAACCCTGTAGGGTGAGGGCCTGCGTGCCCACCACAACCCTGTAGGGTGAGGGCCTGCGTGCCCACCACAACCCTGTAAGGTCCGGGCCTGCGTGCCCACCACAGCCCTGTAGGGTGAGGGCCTGCGTGCCCACTACAACCCCGTAGGGTGAGGGCCTGCGTGCCCACTACAACCCTGTAGGGTGAGGGCCTGCGTGCCCACTACAACCCTGTAGGATGAGGGCCTGCGTGCCCACCACAACCCCTGTAGGATGAGGGCCTGCTTGCCCACCACAACCCCTGTAGGATGAGGGCCTGCATGCCCACCACACCCCTGTAGGATGAGGGCCTGCGTGCCCACCACAACCCCTGTAGGATGAGGGCCTGCGTGCTCACCACAACCCCTGTAGGATGAGGGCCTGCGTGCCCACCACAACCCCTGTAGGATGAGGGCCTGCTTGCCCACCACAACCCCTGTAGGATGAGGGCCTGCGTGCCCACCACAACCCCTGTAGGATGAGGGCCTGCGTGCCCACCACAACCCCTGTAGGATGAGGGCCTGCGTGCCCACCACAACCCCTGTAGGATGAGGGCCTGCTTGCCCACCACAACCCCTGTAGGATGAGGGCCTGCATGCCCACCACAACCCCTGTAGGATGAGGGCCTGCGTGCCCACCACAACCCCTGTAGGGTGAATGTCTGCATGTCCACCACAACCCCTGTAGGGTGAGGGCCTGCGTGCCCACCACAACCCCTGTAGGGTGAGGGCTAGCGTGCCCACCACAAGCCTGAAGGGTCTGGGCCTTCGTGCCCACCACAACCCCTGTAGGGTGAATGTCTTCGTGCCCACCACAACCCCTGTAGGGTGAGGGCCTGCGTGCCCACCACAACCCGGTAGGGTGAGGGCCTGCGTGCCCACCACAACCCCTGTAGGGTGAGGGCCTGCAGGCCCACCACAACCCCTGTAGGGTCCGGGCCTGCGTGCCCACCACAACCCTCTAGGGTGAGGGCTTGCGTGCCCACCACAACCCTGTAGGGTAAGAGCCTGCGTGCCCACCACAACCCCCTGTAGGGTGAGGGCCTGCTTGCCCACCACAACCCTGTAGGCTGAGGGCCTGCGTGCCCACTACAACCCTGTAGGGTGAGGGCCTGCGTGCCCACCACAATCCTGTAGAGTGAGAGCCTGCGTGCCCACCACAACCCCTTTAGGGTGAGGGCCTGCGTGCCCACCACAACCCTGTAGGGTGAGGGCCTGCGTGCCCACCACAACCCCTGTAGGGTGAGGGCCTGCGTGCCCACCACAACTCCTGTAGGGTGAGGGCCTGCGTGCCCACCAACAAACCCGTAGGGTGAGGGCCTGCGTGCCCACCACAACCCTGTAGGGTGAGGGCCTGCGTGCCCAATACAACCCCTGTAGGGTGAGGGCCTGTGTGCCCACCACAACCCCGTAGTGTGAGGGCCTGCGTTCCCACCACAACCCTGTAGGGTGAGGACCTGCGTGCCCACCAGAACCCTGTAGGGTGAGGGCCTGCATGCCCACCGCAACCCCTGTAGGGTGAGGGCCTGTGTGCCCACCACAACCCCTGTAGGGTGAGGGCCTGCGTTCCCACCACAACCCCTGTAGGGTCCGGGCCTGCGTGCCCACCACAACCCCTGTAGCGTCCGGGCCTGCGTGCCCACCACAGCCCTGTAGGGTGAGGGCCTGCGTGCCCACTACAACCCCGTAGGGTGAGGGCCTGCGTGCCCACTACAACCCTGTAGGGTGAGGGCCTGCGTGCCCACTACAACCCTGTAGGGTGAGGGCCTGCGTGCCCACCACAACCCTGTAGGGTGAGGGCCTGCGTGCCCACCACAACCCTGTAGGGTGAGGGCCTGCGTGCCCACCACAACCCTGTAGGGTGAGGGCCTGCGTGCCCACCACAACCCTGTAAGGTCCGGGCCTGCGTGCCCACCACAGCCCTGTAGGGTGAGGGCCTGCGTGCCCACTACAACCCTGTAGGGTAAGGGCCTGCGTGCCCACCACAACCCTGTAGGGTGAGGGCCTGCGTGCCCACCACAACCCTGTAGGGTGAGGGCCTGCGTGCCCACCACAACCCTGTAGGGTGAGGGCCTGCGTGCCCACCACAACCCTGTAAGGTCCGGGCCTGCGTGCCCACCACAGCCCTGTAGGGTGAGGGCCTGCGTGCCCACTACAACCCCGTAGGGTGAGGGCCTGCGTGCCCACTACAACCCTGTAGGGTGAGGGCCTGCGTGCCCACTACAACCCTGTAGGATGAGGGCCTGCGTGCCCACCACAACCCCTGTAGGATGAGGGCCTGCTTGCCCACCACAACCCCTGTAGGATGAGGGCCTGCGTGCCCACCACACCCCTGTAGGATGAGGGCCTGCGTGCCCACCACAACCCCTGTAGGATGAGGGCCTGCGTGCTCACCACAACCCCTGTAGGATGAGGGCCTGCGTGCCCACCACAACCCCTGTAGGATGAGGGCCTGCTTGCCCACCACAACCCCTGTAGGATGAGGGCCTGCGTGCCCACCACAACCCCTGTAGGATGAGGGCCTGCGTGCCCACCACAACCCCTGTAGGATGAGGGCCTGCGTGCCCACCACAACCCCTGTAGGATGAGGGCCTGCTTGCCCACCACAACCCCTGTAGGATGAGGGCCTGCATGCCCACCACAACCCCTGTAGGATGAGGGCCTGCGTGCCCACCACAACCCCTGTAGGGTGAATGTCTGCATGCCAACCACAACCCCTGTAGGGTGAGGGCCTGCGTGCCCACCACAACCCCTGTAGGGTGAGGGCCAGCGTGCCCACCACAAGCCTGAAGGGTCTGGGCCTTCGTGCCCACCACAACCCCTGTAGGGTGAATGTCTTCGTGCCCACCACAACCCCTGTAGGGTGAGGGCCTGCGTGCCCACCACAACCCGGTAGGGTGAGGGCCTGCGTGCCCACCACAACCCCTGTAGGGTGAGGGCCTGCAGGCCCACCACAACCCCTGTAGGGTCCGGGCCTGCGTGCCCACCACAACCCTCTAGGGTGAGGGCTTGCGTGCCCACCACAACCCTGTAGGGTAAGAGCCTGCGTGCCCACCACAACCCCCTGTAGGGTGAGGGCCTGCTTGCCCACCACAACCCTGTAGGCTGAGGGCCTGCGTGCCCACCACAACCCTGTAGGGTGAGGGCCTGCGTGCCCACCACAATCCTGTAGAGTGAGAGCCTGCGTGCCCACCACAACCCCTTTAGGGTGAGGGCCTGCGTGCCCACCACAACCCTGTAGGGTGAGGGCCTGCGTGCCCACCACAACCCCTGTAGGGTGAGGGCCTGCGTGCCCACCACAACTCCTGTAGGGTGAGGGCCTGTGTGCCCACCAACAAACCCGTAGGGTGAGGGCCTGCATGCCAACCACAACCCTGTAGGGTGAGCGCCTGCGTGCCCACCACAACCCTGTAAGTAGTGGGATATGTGCCAATGACCGGCCGTTTTGCTTTTTTCCTGGGCCGGTCATTGGCACATGGGTTTTTCGAACTTTTTTCCCTATGCCGGTCATTGGCACATGGGTTTTTCGAACTTTTTGCAGTGTATTGCACATATCCCATGCCAATGACCGGCATGGGGAAAAAAGTTCGAAAAACCCATGTGCCAATGACCGGCCCAGGAAAAAAGTTCGAAAAACCCATGTGCCAATGACCGGCCCAGGAAAAAAGTTCGAAAAACCCATGTGCCAATGACCGGTCCAGGAAAAAAGTTCGAAAAACCCATGTGCCAATGACCGGCATAGGGAAAAAAGTTCGAAAAACCCATGTGCCAATGACCGGCCCAGGAAAAAAGCAAAACGGCCGGTCATTGGCACATATCCCACTACTACCCCTGTAGGATGAGGGCCTGCGTGCCCACCACAACCCCTGTAGGATGAGGGCCTGCGTGCCCACCACAACCCCTGTAGGATGAGGGCCTGCTTGCCCACCACAACCCCTGTAGGATGAGGGCCTGCATGCCCACCACAACCCCTGTAGGATGAGGGCCTGCGTGCCCACCACAACCCCTGTAGGGTGAATGTCTGCATGCCCACCACAACCCCTGTAGGGTGAGGGCCTGCGTGCCCACCACAACCCCTGTAGGGTGAGGGCCAGCATGCCCACCACAAGCCTGAAGGGTCTGGGCCTTCGTGCCCACCACAACCCCTGTAGGGTGAATGTCTTCGTGCCCACCACAACCCCTGTAGGGTGAGGGCCTGCGTGCCCACCACAACCCGGTAGGGTGAGGGCCTGCGTGCCCACCACAACCCCTGTAGGGTGAGGGCCTGCAGGCCCACCACAACCCCTGTAGGGTCCGGGCCTGCGTGCCCACCACAACCCTCTAGGGTGAGGGCTTGCGTGCCCACCACAACCCTGTAGGGTAAGAGCCTGCGTGCCCACCACAACCCCCTGTAGGGTGAGGGCCTGCTTGCCCACCACAACCCTGTAGGCTGAGGGCCTGCGTGCCCACCACAACCCTGTAGGGTGAGGGCCTGCGTGCCCACCACAATCCTGTAGAGTGAGAGCCTGCGTGCCCACCACAACCCCTTTAGGGTGAGGGCCTGCGTGCCCACCACAACCCTGTAGGGTGAGGGCCTGCGTGCCCACCACAACCCCTGTAGGGTGAGGGCCTGCGTGCCCACCACAACTCCTGTAGGGTGAGGGCCTGCGTGCCCACCAACAAACCCGTAGGGTGAGGGCCTGCATGCCAACCACAACCCTGTAGGGTGAGCGCCCTACATTTCTATAAATTGTGTATTGTTTTGTGCAAGTTGTATGTATTAATTGTATATGTTTTTGTATAATATCGTGGTAGTAGTGGGATATGTGCCAATGACCGGCCGTTTTGCTTTTTTCCTGGGCCGGTCATTGGCACATGGGTTTTTCGAACTTTTTTCCCCATGCCGGTCATTGGCACATGGGTTTTTCGAACTTTTTTCCCCATGCCGGTCATTGGCACATATCCCACTACTACGGAAAGTAGTATAAAATTATCCTAACCTATAACTAAAGGGTTCAGACCCCCCTTTACCACGATATTATAGTATAGGGTTAAATTAGGGAATGTTAGGTTTATATGTGAAAATATATTCTTACCTTAAATATATAGTATAATTTCGAGGTAAAGGGGGGTCTAAACCCTTTAGTTATAGGTTAGGATAAGGAAAATTGGGTAAATGGTAATTAAATAGTTTTGGTGAGTTATATCCCTTTCTAAGGTTAGGTTAAGGATGGTTGAGTTGAACTGATGTAGAGAAAATTCCCATTATTATCATATTTTCCATTAACCTCCCTCCCCCCAGGTAATAGAGGTTAGGTTGAGGATGGTTGAATTATGTGAAAAAATATGCTACGAGTATGATGCAATATTGAACCAAGATTCGTGTATCAGAGGTTAGGTCCAGGGAGGTTGGGTTGATGCATAAACAACACCTTCTTCCCATAAATACAATAAATTTGAAGTTAGATAAAGGGAGGTTAGGCCCAGGACGGCTGGGTTGATGCACAAATAACATGGTCCTCCCATATTTATGATAAATTTGAAGTTTGATAAATGGAGGTTTGGTCAAGGACGGTTGGGTTGATGCACAAACAACACGTTCCTTCCATATTTACGATAAATTTGAAGTTAGATGAAGGGAGGTTAGGTCCAGGACGGTTGGGTTGATGTGTAAAAACAAAACACATACCCAACACTATATCTACAATATTGAACGCAGTTCCAAGTTTTAAAGGAGAGGGGCTGTTAGGTCCATATCCAAAACATCACTTTTCTATGAATATGGTTACACTGTTCAACAAAGATCCTAGCAGGTTAGGCACAGTGCGGATAGGTTCATATCCAAAACTCAAGTTTTCGAAGAAAAATAGATAAAATATTCAACAAAGCTCCAAGACTCTTGCAGGTTAGGCACGGGCATTTAGGTTCATATCCAAAAAAACATCACTTCTCTGAGTATATGTAGTATCAGAGGCTAGGTCCAGGTTTAGATGGAATGGGTGAAAATGCGGGTAAAATGGGTTTTGGCTGTGCTATGATACACAACATTTAGGCATATTTGGTGGAAATTGTCTCCAATTTGATGGCGATAGCTTAAATTTCCCAAACTTTAATCAAATCTGCTAGGTCAGGGATAGGTAAGGCTATGTAGGGTAGGTTGGAATATGTGAAAACTCAGCTAAAATGGTCTTTAGCTGAGCTATGTAACAAAACATTTTGGGTATATTGGGTAGAAATTGTCTTAAATTAGGTTGAATTTAGGCGAGTAGGCATAAATTTCACGAACTCTAATCAAATCTAGCTTGGGATATGCTAGGTCAGGTTAGGTATGGCTGTGTAAGGTAAGATGGAATAGGTGAAAACTTGGGTGAAATGAACTTTGGCCATGCTAAGATACAAAACATTTGGGTATATTCGGTGGAAATTGGCTTAAATTAGGTTAAATTTAGGTGGGAAAGGCATAAATTTTTGCCAACTATAAGCAAATCTGACTTTGGATATGCCAGGAGAGGCAGGGTAGGGTTGTCTAGGGCAGGTTTGAATAGATGAAAACTCAGCTAAAATGAGCTTTGGCCGTGCTATGTTCCAAAAACATTTTTGGGTATATTTGGTGGGAATTGTCTTAAATTAGGTCAAATTTATATGGGATAATTTAAATTTCGCCGACTTTAACCAAATCTAGGTTTGGATATGCTAGGATAGGTTAGGTAAGGTTGCGTAGGGTAGGATGGAATAGGAGAAAATGTAGGTAAAAATGGGCTTTGGCAGTGCTGTGATACAGAACATTTGGATATATTTGGTGGGATTTGCCTTAAATTAGATAGAATTTAGGTGGGATAGCTTAAATTTAGCCGACTTTAACCAAATCTAGGTTTGGATATGCTAGGATAGGTTAGGTGAGGTTGTGTAGGGTAGGATGGACTAGGAGAAAATGGACTTTGGCGATGCTATGATACACAACATTTGGGTATATTTGGTCGAATTTAGGTGGCATAGCAAAAATTTCGCCGACTTTAACGAAATCCAGGTTTGGATATGCTAGGTCAGGTTAGGTGAGGTTGTGTAGGGTAGTATGGAATAGGAGAAAATGGGCTTTGGCGATGCTATGATACACAACATTTGTGTATATTTGGTGGAAATTGCCTTCAATTAGGTGTAATTTAGGTAGCATAGCATAAATTTCGCCAACTTTAACAAAATCCAGGTTTGGATATGCTAGGTCAGGTTAGGTGAGGTTGTGTAGGGTAGTATGGAATAGGAGAAAATGGGCTTTGGCAGTGCTATGCTACGCAATATTTGGGTATATTTGGTGGAAATTGCCTTAAATTTGGTGAAATTTAGGTGGCATAGTATAAATTTCGCCAACTTTAACAAAATCCAGGGTTGGATATGCTAGGTCAGGTTTGGTGAGGTCGTGTAGGGAAGGACATATATAATATCTTAGGCTAATGAACTAGTATGTTTATGAAATAGTGTAAATTTTCCTATTTGGGGTTCGTGCTATATGGCAGACTCATATAATGTATGGACAGAGGTGACATAGGCTTGTATGTGAGGATATGGGATGCTCATATTTAGTAAGTTTAGCTAGGTTGAATTTAGTCAAATTTGCGTAGTATAAGTATATTTTTGATAGATTTCGATGAATTTAAGTTTTAACAGGATGCATTTTGATAAGATATAGCAAATTTGTCTAAAATTATCATAGATGTTATATATTGAGCTCATCGGAAGTCATATGCACCATTTTTATATCTGAAATTCTGACTTTTGGGGAGTTGGTTAAACTCAGCATATTATAATTAATGTCCTAAATATACCCAGAAAAATATCATGCAAATTGTGTATTGATTGTCCTAGTTGGTTGTGTTTGTACATATATAGCACAATTAATATACTTGTGTATTAATTGTGCAGATTATGTGTTTTGCATAAGTTGAATGATTATTGCAATTATGTATTGATTACATTTCTATAAATTGTGTATTGTTTTGTGCAAGTTGTATGTATTAATTGTATATGTTTTTGTATGTGTATTTGCGGAAATTGCTTAGTTGTGTATTTAATGAATATGTGCTAGTTATGTATTGTTCATATTTTGGTAAGTTGTGTATTGATTATATTTTTGAGCAAGTTGTGTAAATGCCGCAATTGTATTTGTGTAAATTGTGTATTTATGATAGTTGTGTATTTTCATATTTGGGGTAGTTATGTATTGTACGTATTTGTGCTAGATATGCATTTGTGCAAGTTGTGTGTAATAATTATGAAAGATGTGTAATATTGTATAAGTTGTGTATTAATTGCGCATGTTGTGTAATTGCATATGGACGAATTGTTTATTTATACCTTTGCGTATTGATTGTCATTGTGCAAGTTGAGTAATTATATAGCAAGTTTTCTTGTATTAATTGTGCAAAGATGTAAAATAATTACACAAACTGTGTAATAATCGTCCATGTTTTATAATAATTTTTGTGATAATAGTGCATTTATGCAAGTTGTGTTTTTAATTTGTTGAAGTGGAACTGGTGCAACTGTATTTGTGTGTGAAAATTGTGTATTTTGTGTAAGCTCTGTAATCTGATAAAATAGATCTCCATGGTGTAAGTGTATTTTGGTTTATGAGACAATGTGTGGGTATTTTGTGAAAATTATGTTTGTGAAATTGTGTAATTTTAGTAAAAGCGCATTTTTGATTGTCTAAATGCTTAAGACTTTTGATATATTTGTGCAAAATACCGTACTTTGTAAATGTCATACTCTGAGTGTACATGCAATATTGTGTAAATGGTATATTTTTGTATGCAACTGACATATTTTGTATGAAAATGTCATATTTTTTTATGTGATGGCATATTTTGAGTGTAAATAATATATTTTGTGCATAAATGGCATATTTGGTGTGTAAATGCTGTATTTTCTGTGTGTATGGCATAAATTACATCTGATTAATGGGGAAATGGTGGCAAAAAACTAGGCTATTCTCTATGAATGCATAGGTTTTGAAGTATGTGTAGGTATGCATGATTGTATTTGCGACTGATGGTTTAGAAACAAGTCACCTGATTTGCGTAGCAAGAATAGGATTTTTTGAGGTGTAGAAATGATTAGCCTATGAATATAGTGGCTAACATCCAGCTGAGTTGCTAGATGGATGAATTGAGGTGCGACATTTGGATATCTATTTGATGGATGTGAGGACAGTTGACTAGCCTATGAACACAGCCACTAATCCGCTGTACTGCCAGATGTGTGGTAACTACTTGTGGATTATAGTAGAATATCTAGCTATAGGGTTTCATAAATGCTGTTGTGTATAAAACTAGAATAAGACCTATTTATTAAAACTATTATTGTAAACTAATACTTTAAGTGGGATCCCTTGGTTGTTTTAAGCATAGGGTGGACATGAATGAGATTGGGTGGAAATATATAGGAGCTGCCTCGTATGGGCCAATAGGACCTCTGCAGTTACCTTTATTCTTATGTTCAGCTCACCTGCTATGCTGCCAGATGTACGATTCTGCTTAAATTGCAGTATGACATTTGGCCTTCTGTTATACTTTTGAACTTATCACTGAATAATGATTACAGTTGTGGATGACTAAAATGTATATTCTTATACCTCTGATTAGGTTAGGTGGGGATGGTTAGTCTAGTCATTTTTGAATAATAACATTAAATACACATGCCAGTAGGACGCCAAAGGTAGCATTGGTTGTCTGGTGACGTCATACATAGTTGACCAGTAAGGTACTGTAATACCTTCACACCTATATGCTAATGACCATCAACACCTTATCCCTATACCTGAGTTCGCTTTTCACGATGTCACTAAACAACAACAATAACTGGTCTGTAGAATGTATTTGTTTGTTATAAATAATATGTTAGGTTAGGTTAGGAAGGTTTGGTCGGGTTTATGAATAACAGAAAATATAAGCAACGAGCGAAAATACGAGCTATTGTAGCTGAATATCAACTTTGATGAAGCACAGAGTATAGGTGAGGTATTAAGCTAGATTAAGAGTTCACACTTATGTGTGAACCTCCTGGGATCCGCATTTAGCGCGCCTCGCGCCGCAGAAGGCCTTATTTTAAAATATGAGAGGCTTGCTTTTACTGAATGAGATTTTTTTATTTGTTATATGCCATAGCAAGGTGTGGGAGGTATGTTTTGAGCGAATGTGAGACGTGTGTGAGGTTAAGGACAATATTGGTTACTACTGAAAACGCATTGAAATCACCAATGCCCAGGGCTCTGTTTTTTCATATAAACGACTGATAGCAGTTTTATTTTTTGCCCTATGTATAATAAACGATCCTTCAAGAAAGATTGTCAAAGCTCAAATTACATTCTCTAGAACGACGACGAAGAAGAAATAGGGGTGACATGATAGAGGTGTGACTGAATGGTCATACTAAAGGGGAATATTTATAACCTATTATACGTATCAACATGAAACAGAATAGGAATGAATTGGATAAGTTTTATATTTAGGAAAAAGACCTGGGTAAATACAGGTAGCAGGGGACGAACTTGAAAATACACACATAACTTCTTGCAGTGCTGAAGTTATGTTCTTACCTCACATACTTGTTTCCCTTTGATAAATGTAATGGGCGATGGTTAGAAGTAAATATGAAATTAAAAATAGACTAGGGATGATGGTATTTTATATTAGGTTTCAAGGATACTGTTGTATCGCAAAACCCATGATGCTACGACCGGCTTTTTAATCCCCTCGAACATGCCGGTACAGGAATGCTGAGCGGCTACCTGGTTACGTCATTGACCATTAGCAATGTCTGTGCAGGGTCACTAAGCCAACGAAATTTGGGGATGCCAGGGACCAGCTTTTTAATCCCTAGGAACAAAAAACTATGATGCTACGACCGGCATAGGAACAAAAAACTATGATGCTAAGACCAGCATAGGAACAAAAAAATTCACAAAAACCCATGATGCTACGACAGGCTTAGGAAAAAAAAACAGGAAAAACCCCAGATGCTACGACCGACATAGGGAAAAAAACAGGAAAAAACCCATAAAGCTACGACCGACATAGGGAAAAAAAACAGGAAAAAACCCATGAAGCTACGACCGGCTTTTTAATCCCCTCGAACATGCTGGTGCAGGAATGCTGAGCGGTTACCTGGTGACGTCATTGACCATTAGCAATGTCTGAGCTAACGAAATTTTGGGTTGACTGGAGGCGGCCGTTTAATCCCCTTGAGCGAAAATGGCAGAGTCTAATGACCGGCATGGGGAAAAAAAGTTCGTAAAACCCATGTGCCAATGACCAGCATGGAGAAAAAAGTTCGAAAAACCCATGTGCCAATGACCGGCATGGGGAAAAAAGTTCGAAAAACCCATGTGCCAATGACCGGCATGGGGAAAAAAGTTCGAAAAACCCATGTGCCAATGACCGGCCCAGGAAAAAAGTTCGAAAAACCCATGTGCCAATGACCGGCCCAGGAAAAAAGTTCGAAAAACCCATGTGCCAATGACCGGTCCAGGAAAAAAGTTCGAAAAACCCATGTGCCAATGACCGGCATAGGGAAAAAAGTTCGAAAAACCCATGTGCCAATGACCGGCCCAGGAAAAAAGCAAAACGGCCGGTCATTGGCACATATCCCACTACTCCTGTAGGGTGAGGGCCTGTGTGCCCACCACAACCCTGTAGGGTGAGGGCCTGTGTGCCCACCAAAACCCCTGTAGGGTGAGGGTCTGCGTGCCCACCACAACCCTGTAGGGTGAGGGCCTGCATGCCCACCACAACCCTGTAAAGTGAGGGCCTGCATGCCCACCACAACCCTGTAGGGTGAGCGCCTGCGTGCCCACCACAACCCTGTAAAGTGAGGGGTCTGCGTGCCCACCACAACCCTGTAGGGTGAGGGTCTGCGTGCCCACCACAACCCTGTAGGGTGATGACCTGCGTGCCCACCACAACCCTGTTAGGTGAGGGCCTGCATGCCCACCACAACCCCTGTAGGGTGAGGGCCTGCGTGCCCACCACAACCCTGTAGGGTGAGGATCTGCGTGCCCACCACAACTCTGTAGGGTGAGGGTCTACGTGCCCACCACAACCCTGTAGGGTGGGGGCCTGCGTGCCCACCACAACCCCTGTACGGTGAGGGTCTACGTGCCCACCACAACTCTGTAGGGTGAGGGCCTACGTGCCAACCACAACCCCTGTAGGGTGAGGGTCTGCGTGCCCACCACAACCCTTGTAGGGTGAGGGCCTGCGTGCCCACCACAACCCCTGTAGGGTGAGGGTCTACGTGCCCACCACAACCCCTGTAGGGTTCGGGCCTGCGTGCCCCCACAACCCTGTAGGGTGAGGGCCTGCGTGCCCATCACAACCCTGTAGGGTGAGGGCCTGTGTGCCCACCACAACCCCTGTTGGGTCCGGGGCTGCATGCCCCCACAACCCTGTAGGGTGAGGGCCTGCGTGCCCAGCACAACCCTGTAGGGTGAGGGCCTGCGTGCCCACCACAACCCTATAGGGTGAGGGCCTGCGTGCCCACCACAACCCTGAAGGGTGAGGTCCTGCGTGCCCACCACAACCCTGTAGGGTGAGGTCCTGCGTGCCCACCACAACCCTGTAGGGTGAGGTCCTGCGTGCCCACCACAACCCTGTAGGGTGCGGGCCTCCGTGTGAACCACAACCCCTGTAGGGTGAGGGCCTGCGTGCCCACCACAACCCCTGTAGGGTGAGGGCCTGCGTGCCCATCACAACCCTGTAGGGTGAAGGCCTGCATGCCAACCACAACCTTGTAGGGTGAGGGCCTGCATGCCCACCACAACCCTGTAGGGTGAGGGCCTGCGTGCCCACCACAACCCCTGTAGGGTGAGGGCCTGCGTGCCCACCACAGCCCTGTAGGGTGAGGGCCTGCATGCCCATGCACCACAACCCTGTAGGGTGAGGGCCTGCATGCCCACTACAACCCCTGTAGGGTGAGGGTCTGCGTGCCCACCACAACCCCTGTAGGGTGAGGGCCTGTGTGCCCACCACAACCCCTGTAGGGTGAGGGTCTGCGTGCCCACCACAACCCCTGTAGGGTGAGGGCCTGCGTGCCCCTCACAACCCTTTAGGGTCCGGGGCTGCGTGCCCCTCACAACCCTGTAGGGTGAGGGCCTGCATGCCCACAACAACCCTGTAGGGTCCGGGCCTGCGTGCCCACCACAACCCTGTAGGGTGAAGGCCTGCATGCCCACCAGAACCCTGTAGGGTGAGGGCCTGCGTGCCCACCACAACCCTGTAGGGTGAGGGCCTGCGTGCCCAATACAACCCCTGTAGGGTGAGGGCCTGTGTGCCCACCACAACCCCGTAGTGTGAGGGCCTGCGTTCCAAACACAACCCTGTAGGGTGAGGACCTGCGTGCCCACCAGAACCCTGTAGGGTGAGGGCCTGCATGCCCACCAGAACCTTGTAGGGTGAGGGCCTGCGTGCCCACCACAACCCTGTAGGGTGAGGGCCTGCGTGCCCACCGCAACCCCTGTAGGGTGAGGGCCTGTGTGCCCACCACAACCCCTGTAGGGTTAGGGCCTGCGTTCCCACCACAACCCCTGTAGGGTCCGGGCCTGCGTGCCCACCACAACCCCTGTAGCGTCCGGGCCTGCGTGCCCACCACAGCCCTGTAGGGTGAGGGCCTGCGTGCCCACTACAACCCCGTAGGGTGAGGGCCTGCGTGCCCACTACAACCCTGTAGGGTGAGGGCCTGCGTGCCCACTACAACCCTGTAGGGTGAGGGCCTGCGTGCCCACCACAACCCTGTAGGGTGAGGGCCTGCGTGCCCACCACAACCCTGTAGGGTGAGGGCCTGCGTGCCCACCACAACCCTGTCGGGTGAGGGCCTGCTTGCCCACCACAACCCTGTAAGGTCCGGGCCTGCGTGCCCACCACAGCCCTGTAGGGTGAGGGCCTGCGTGCCCACAACAACCCCGTAGGGTGAGGGCCTGCGTGCCCACTACAACCCTGTAGGGTGAGGGGCCTGCGTGCCCACTACAACCCTGTAGGGTGAGGGCCTGCGTGCCCACCACAACCCTGTAGGGTGAGGGCCTGCGTGCTCACCACAACCCTGTAGGGTGAGGGCCTGCGTGCCCACCATATGCCTGTAGGGTGAGGGCCTGCGTGCCAACCACAACCCTGTAGAGTGAGGGCCTGCGTGCCCACCATATCCTTGTAGGGTGAGGGCCTGCGTGCCCACCATATCCCTGTAGGGTGAGGGCCTGCGTGCCAACCACAACCCTGTAGAGTGAGGGCCTGCGTGCCCACCACAACCCTGTAGGGTGAGGGCCTGCGTGCCCACCATATCCCTGTAGGGTGAGGGCCTGCATGCCCAACACAACCCTGTAGGGTGAGGGGCCTGCGTGCCCACCACAACCCTGTAGGGTGAGGGCCTGCGTGCCCACCATATCCCTGTAGGGTGAGGGTCTGCGTGCCCACCATATCCCTGTAGGGTCCGAGTCTGCGTGCCCACCAAAACCCTGAATGGTGAGGGCCTGCGTGCTAACCACAACCCTGTAGAGTGAGGGCCTGCATGCCCAACACAACCCTGTAGGGTGAGGGTCTGCGTTCCCACCACAACCCTGTAGGGTGAGGGTCTGCGTGCCCACCACAACCCTGTAGGGTGAGGGTCTGCGTGCCCACCACAACCCCTGTAGGGTTCGGGCCTGCGTGCCCACCACAACCCTGTAGGGTCTGGGCCTGCGTCAAGAGAGTATGATGCGGCAGCTAAAAGCCTTCGTGAGAACAAGGAGATAGTTGTCAGGAGAGGTGACAAGTCGCTAATATATGTCATTCTTAAAAAAGACGAATATCTGGCGAAAATGAACATCATACTCTCTGACCAAACTAAGTTCCAAAGGGTAACGAAGGACACTACAGCCGAATTAAAAGCAAAGGTCAACAAACTGATCGAAACTGTGAACGCCAAGAAATCCGGACTCCACGTGCCAAAGATCATTGGGGAATATAAACCAGGATATGCGTATGGAAATGTCAAGACACACAAGCCTGGAAACCCACTTCGGCCAATCATTAGCCAGATACCCACACCCACGTACAGACTGGCGAAGCGACTCAACGGCCTGCTGACTCCTTATGTTCCCTGCGCCTTCAGCCTGAAGTCTCCAAAGGAATTTGTTGACTTACTGCGGGGCACACGGGCCACAGGGATAAGAGCCTCGTTGGACGTAGAATCGCTGTTTACCAACGTACCTGTGGACGAGACAATCGGGATGATAGCCGACAGAGTGTATCGTGATCCAGCCTGTACTCCTCTTGACATACCAGAAAATATTCTGAGGAAACTACTCCAAGCTTGTACTAAAGAGGCACCCTTCTTGAGCCCGGATGGGCACATGTATAAGCAAGTAGATGGGGTCGCCATGGGTTCTCCCCTAGGTGTCCTGTTTGCAAACTTCTACATGGGTACCATCGAGCAAAAAGTCTTAGTCGACATGAACTTGAAACCGGCCATATACTGCAGGTATGTTGACGACATTTTCACACAGGTACCTGATGTCAGACATCTGCAGGAGCTGAAGGAGGCATTTGAGCAGAGTTCTGTGCTGCGTTTCACTTACGAGATGGAAAAGGATGGGAAGCTGCCCTTTCTAGATGTAACAGTCATGGAAAAGAGCGGAGGTTTCCACACTGCAGTCTACACTAAGGAAACGAACATAGGAATGTGCCTAAATGCCAACAGCGACTGCCCAGACAGGTACAAAAGGAGTGTTGTTAACGCATATGTCGACCGTGCTCTCAGCCACAGCTCAGAATGGAAGCAAGTCGACGAAGAACTCTGTAGGGTAAGGCAAGTCCTAGTCAACAACGGCTTCTCCAATGGTTTCGTCGAAGACATCATAAGAAGGAAAGTGAAACGCCATGCAACCTCTGAAGAGACAACTAACACAACACCTATACCCCCTATTAGACTATTTTACAGGAATTTCTTTTCCACAGCTCATAAAACGGAGGAAAGGGTCCTGAAAGATATTGTTAATAGAAACGGTATCCCTACAGACAAAAATCAGAGGATACAACTGACGATTTACTATAAAACCAGAAAAACGGCCAGCCTACTCATGAGAAACTCTCCAGACACAAAACAGAACGCTTTAAAAGAGACTAACGTCGTCTATGCCTTCAAATGCCCTCTTGGGGACTGTAAGCTAAAAAAAAAACAGTATATAGGCAAGACAACAACATCTCTTTCTAGGCGTTTAACGATGCATAAGCAACAGGGCTCCATTAAGAAACATATAATCTCTTCCCACAACCAAACCATCGCCAGAGAAATCCTAGTAAACAACACAGAAATCATCGATAGATACAGCGATAGCAGGCGGCTTGACGTTTGCGAGGCACTACACATCAAGAAGTCAACACCAGCAATCAACAGCCAATTAATGTACAACTATATTCTACCCACCTCAAGACTCCGCTCCAATATAGAAGCATCAAGAAATATGGACCAATAGGCTTTCTACAAACACTTCTATTCAATACCCATTGTTTCGTGTTCTGTCTTGTGTTGATGAAATTAATACCCTATTAATGCCACCTCTTGTTCTGTCTTGTGTTGATGAAATTAATTCCCTATTAATGCCACCTCACCCCATCCACCTCACTAAAATGTAGATATAAAATCGGAGATGCGTAAGTTCTATTCAGTTGTGTATTTGTAAACTAAAGTCTTTGAAAATGTAATAAGTTTTACGAAACGCGCTCGTGTCGCGTCAGACTAGAAATAAAAATGAATTTTGGAGAATTGGTTTTTGATTTACCTCCAACAGTGAAAAGAAATGTACGAAGGATTGAGAAAATTCGTGTTAGAATTATTAATCTTACTTTTTCGGTCATATTTAATAATATATGTCTACAGGAAAGACTGCTACCAAAATATACTAATATATATATATATATATATATATATATATATATATATATATATATATATATATATATATATATATATATATATATATATATGTCGTACCTAGTAACCAGAACGCACTTCTCAGCCTACTATGCAAGGCCCGATTTGCCTAATAAGCCAAGTTTTCCTGAATTAATATATTTTCTCTAATTTTTTTCTTATGAAATGATAAAGCTACCCATTTCATTATGTATGAGGTCAATTATTTTTTATTGGAGTTAAAATTAACGTAGATATATGACCGAACCTAACCAACCCTACCTAACCCAACCTAACCTATCTTTATAGGTTAGGTTAGGTTAGGTAGCCGAAAAAGTTAGGTTAGGTTAGGTTAGGTAGGTTAGGTAGACGAAAATACATTAATTCATGAAAACTTGGATTATTAGGCAAATCGGGCCTTGCATAGTAGGCCAAGTATGCGTTCTTGGCCTAATATATATATATATATATATATATATATATATATATATATATATATATATATATATATATATATATATATGTCGTACCTAATAGCCAGAACGCACTTCTCAGCCTACTATTCAAGGCCCAATTTGCCTAATAAGCCAAGTTTTCATGAATTAATGTTTTTTCGTCTACCTAACCTACCTAACCTAACCTAACCTAGCTTTTTTTGGCTACCTAACCTAACCTTACCTATAAATATAGGTTAGGTTAGGTTAGGTAGGGTTGGTTAGGTTCGGTCATATATCTACGTTAATTTTAACTCCAATAAAAAAAAATTGACCTCATACATAGAGAAAAGGGTTGCTTTATCATTTCATAAGAAAAAAATTATAGTAAATATATTAATTCCGGAAAACTTGGCTTATTAGGCAAATCGGGCCTTGAATAGTAGGCTGAGAAGTGAGTTCTGGCTACTAGGTACGACATATATATATATATATATATATATATATATATATATATATATATATATATATATATATATATATATATATGCAAGGCCCATATATATATATATATATATATATATATATATATATATATATATATATATATATATATATATATATATATATATATATATATATATATATATATATGTCGTACCTAGTAGCCAGAACTCACTTCTCAGCCTACTATGCAAGGCCCGATTTGCCTAATAAGCCTAGTTTTCATGAATTAATGTTTTTTCGACTACCTAACCTACCTAACCTAACCTAACGTTTTCGGCTACCTAACCTAACCTAACCTATAAAGATAGGTTAGGTTAGGTTAGGTAGGCTTGGTTAGGTTCGGTCATATATCTACGTTAATTTTAACTCCAATAAAAAAAAATTTACACCATACATATTGAAATGGGTAGCTTTATCATTTCATAAGAAAAAAATTAGAGAAAATATATTAATTCAGGAAAACTTGGCTTATTTGGCCAATCGGGCCTTGCATAGTAGGCTGAGAAGGGCGTTCTGGCTACTAGGTACGACATATATATGTATATGTATATATATATATATATATATATATATATATATATATATATATATATATATATATATATATATATATATATATATATATATATATATATATATATATATGCAAACAAGCCTGAATGGTCCCCAGGACTATATACAACTGAAAACTCACACCCCAGAAGTGACTCGAACCCATACTGCCAGGAGCAACGCATCTGGTATGTACAGGGACGCCTTAATCGGCTTGACCATCACGACCGGTCATAAGGAAGTGATAGCCGAAGCTATTTGAACCACTTCCCCGCCGGCACTCGGATGGTAATCTTGGGCATAGCATTTTATCAAATCACCTCATTCTTTGGGGCACACGTGAGGAACACAAATGCAAACAAGCCTGAATGGTCCCCAGGACTATATACAACTGATATATATACAACTGATATACTATACAACTGACTATATATACTTTCTTATGTCCGGTCGTGATGGTCAAGCGGATTAAGGCGTCCCTGTACATACCAGATGCGTTGCTCCTGGCAGTATGGGTTCGAGTCACTTCTGGGGTGTGATTTTTCAGTTATATATATATATATATTTATATATATATATATATATATATATATATATATATATATATATATATATATATATATATATATATATATATATATATATATATATATATATATATATATATATATATATATTGGTGTATACTGGCAGCAGGTTTTCTTTCAAACATGTTTCATTGAATATGACCGCATATTCTGTATTTATTATTTTCTGGTTTAGGGCTTCTATCCCTCTAACTATTTTCTTAGCATCAGGGCTTAATTGAAATAGGAGTTCTCCAAAACTCATTTTCGTACTTTTAAGGTGAAGAAAAGAAGTGATTTACTATAGAGTGTATTACACTTATTTGTATAATTTGCACGACGTTTCGAACCTCCATGGTTCATTCTCAAGTGAACAGATCTTACAATACTAGTTGATTTTATACCCGCATTAGGTCAGGTGATAATACAATGAAGGTGAAAACATGGGGGGATACATAAGGG
This sequence comes from Procambarus clarkii, assembly GCF_040958095.1. NCBI lineage: Eukaryota > Metazoa > Arthropoda > Malacostraca > Decapoda > Cambaridae > Procambarus > Procambarus clarkii. The sequence goes on from NC_091172.1 coordinate 1,222,644, forward strand.
ATAAACATAGGGGCTGCAGAAGGCTTATTGGCCCATACGAGGCATCTCCTATCTAAACACAAAGATTAATCCAGTGTAATTGGCCTGTTATGGTGGACATTGTCTTCTGTGTTGGCATCGATATGTTCTTGTCTTGTCCTTACTCTCATGGTCGGTAGAGTAAATAGTTCCGTGATTTGGGTGTTCACGGTAGGTCGCTCTATTCTTATGTGAATTGCCTCAAGAATTTGTAATCTTCTTAAATCTTGGGTTTTGTCTATTATGCAAGTATTCTTGTTCAACATTTCTCTTGTTAGAGTAATGTCATGGGCTTGTCTCATGTGATTCCTAGGGGCACCAGATTGAAGATGGCATGTCAAACGCCTCGTCAGCTTGGTCGACGTCATACCTATGTACTTACATTGAAGGTTACATCCTTCGTGGGGGCAAGTGTACATGTATACAACGCTTGACTGCTGTAGAGGGTTCTCCGTCGGCTTCGGGCTGTTTTTGATAAGGAGTTCGGAAGTCTTCTTGGTTTTGTAGAATATTATCAGGTTTATGTTTTGGTTAGGAGTAGTGCTTTTATATATATATATAGATATATATGTCGTACCTAGTAGCCAGAACGCCCTTCTCAGCCTACTATGCAAGGCCTGATTTGCCTAATAAGCCAAGTTTTCATGAATTAATGTTTTTTCGACTACCTAACCTACCTAACCTAACCTAACCTAACTTTTTCGGCTACCTAACCGAACCTAACCTATAAAGATAGGTTAGGTTAGGTTAGGTAGGGTTGGTTAGGTTCGGTCATGTATCTACGTTAATTTTAACTACAATTAAAAAAAATTGACCTCATACATAATGAAATGGGTAGCTTTATCATTTCATAAGAAAAAAATTAGAGAAAATATATTAATTCAGGAAAACTTGGCTTATTAGGCAAATCGGGCCTTGCATAGTAGGCTGAGAAGGACGTTCTGGCTACTAGGTACGATATATATATATATATATATATATATATATATATATATATATATATATATGTCGTACCTAATAGCCAGAACTCACTTCTCAGCCTACTATTCAAGGCCCGATTTGCCTAATAAGCCAAGTTTTCCTGAATTAATATATTTACTATAATTTTTTTCTTATGAAATGATAAAGCAACCCTTTTCTCTATGTATGAGGTCAATTTTTTTTTATTGGAGTTAAAATTAACGTAGATATATGACCGAACCTAACCAACCCTACCTAACCTAACCTAACCTATATTTATAGGTAAGATTAG
>NC_091172.1:1228913-1343913 GCF_040958095.1 Procambarus clarkii
GAAGGTGAGTGAGGCCTGTGATTGGGTTAGGTACGGCTGCTCTGAGCTGTGTTTTGGCGCGAACAGCTGTGATTGGAAGCGGCACGAGGGAACAGTGCCGGCTTCGTGCTGATTGGTCAAGACAAAGTAGGGGGGGGGGGAAGGTATGGGCATTTTGAGTTTCCTTAGCCCGCGAAATCGTCAGTTTGAGCTGGGTAGCAGGTGGAAGAGGACGTAGCTGGGTGGAGGGGGGAGTCTCCCCCCTTCCACCCCCGTTAATCGCGGACGTTACCGTGTTGTCCAGCAGGGATGGCACTCCTGCCATCCCGGGTTGTGTCTAGGCCCAATTTTCGTGAAATTTGGGGCCGATGAGGTTCGGAAGGACCAGTAAAATAGCCTCAGAGACAGTGGGCACCCATGAGGCAGCTGGCAGAGCCTCATGGTGTAACAGGTGGTTCAAATAACCTGTCTAGTGTTGATGGACAACTGGTGGAATACGAGCAGGGCCTCCTAGTGTAATTGTGGTGAAATTACAGGCCCCGGTTGGACTTTGAATTCCTCCAGGCGGCGTCAGTGTGGGGACGCCGCCGGCCATTGTCACCCCAGTGTAGAGCAAGGCAGGCTCTGGTTTGATGTGGTTGTTGGTGATTCCCCATCCACGTGTGTATGCTCGGGGGCCACCCCCAGGCCACCCAGGCCACCTGCCCGCCCGGCCCGGCCACCCCACCCCGCCCAGCCCGGCCACCCCGCCCGGTCACCCCACCTGCCTGTGCGCCGGCTACCCCAGGCCACCTGCGTGCCGGCTACCCCCCCCCCCCCTCTCAGCTCGGGAGGAGGGGCGCTGTGGGCCATGCGGTGGCCACATGCCTTGGCCACCCCCTTGGGCCACTTGGCCACTTTCCCGGGACAGCCTAGGGCCACATCTTGTCGATGCACGAGGAGCAAGCTAAGTGTTGACAGCCCGCGAGGTAGTGACCTGGGAAATGAGTGAAATGAGAAAAAAAAACGTGAGTACAATAGTAAGAGTGCAACAGTGTCTCAGTATTAGTGGAAATTCCGGTAAAAGCTGTGTTGTCCCATAGCCCTGCCAGGCTAGGGAAGCAGCTGAGAGACAGCTGTCAGTGGCACGTCCAGGTGACTGGTAGGGCGGTACCTGGAGATAGATGTTGTACACGGTACCACACTGTAGATACATATAGTATATATATATATAAATAAGTGTGTAGACTGACTCGAGTATGTAACCGGTCAGTGTAGAGATTTACCATATAAATGATCCAGTTGTCGATTCTATATAATCGGTCAGACTGGATTAGTGCGATGGAGTACCAGCATGAATAATTATAATCATTATGTTGCAGGGATTTCAGTGGATACCCTGAGGTCTGTGTAGTTAGAGTTACATTTACCTGATGATATAATTTTCATTGATTATGTGAATGCCATTTCTATGTGTTCATTTGCATGCTTTGTGTACTGTGTTGTGTGGTGAGTCAGTAGATGTGATTGCTGACTGATTGCCTAATGATGTCATTAGCATGTGGGGTATGCTGACGGCATCATTATGTTGCAGGTTTGTGCAGTGTTGTTATCAGTTTATACGATATTATTGCCCTGGGAGCTGTGTTGGGGGTTTAAGGGACCTCTAGGATTATTCAGGGAAATTCACAGTACTTAATGAGAGCAGGCAGTTGATTGGTTAATTGCCTTGCTGAGGTAAGTGTGTGCTCACAGTAGTCCTTTGCAACGGTTGCAAGATAAGGGGGGGGCAGTAATATTGGTATACTCTTGTTGTTGCACAACCGTGTGTCATTATTGTGTGGGCACAGTAATTAATGAGTTGCAGTAGCCGCAACCGTATGTGGGCAGTGCATTTGTGTTGTTGCATGCCATTGTAGTGTGACCTATGTAACACTGGGGTTACTTTGTTTCTTTATGTTGAGGACTTAAGGATTCAGTGAGTTAATAATTGGGGAATTAACTGGATAAGGGGTGCACACTTATTGTAGAGTGAGTGAGGGCTGTTATGAGAGAACAGCGTTGAGCTTGAGTGAGATACGTTTCGTGAGCAATTAATTGTCCGTGTGACAACTAATTGACCACTCTAGCTAATTATGTAATTAGCCTTCTCATCATGAATTCACGTAGTGGGAGAGAGTCTGTTAGTATTTGTGTTAACGTAATTTGCTCGAGACTAATTACCTTTCTGGGGTATAGCAATTAGTGGCTCATGTTAATTAGTGGAGTAATTAACGTCTGGAGGGCTCAGATGACTCGGTAAAGCGAGGTCATGGAGCTAGCATAAATCGTTGTATTAATCATATCCTGTCTGAGGACAGTGGATTAATGGCACTCAAGTTAATTAGGGGTTATTAACTCCTTTCCCGTGAATTCACAGGGTTTGATGAGACCTGCTTAGGCAGTGCGGAGCGAGACGTATTTATGGATGATTAATTATCGGTCCTGATGACAGTTAATTAATTGCTCGGAGTTAATTAGGGTAATTAACACTCACTAGTAATTTTTTTTGACACAGACTGTTAAGCTACCAAGTTAGGGTAGGCTTAGTTAACGTAACTCAATGGGGATGTAATTAGTGGTCCGTTTGACCTTAATTGAGGATTACTCACTGAATACTTGCTAGGAGTCAAGTGTGATGTAATATAAGTTTGAGTTATTGTTAACAAGAGAGACAAGTGTTAATGATTAACGTAGAATATCATCATGTTGTTGTCTAGTGTGAGACAATTGTTTGTGATTACCGTAGTACTTTGTTGCTGACTGCTGCGATCAGTCAATTAACGTAATTAATCACTTAAGGCAATTTCTTTTGGTTGTCGTCTGGTGACGAGAGTAGAGTAATCTAGGGATTTGTGGAGCTGTGTCCCAGAATCCCGCCTTGCCATTCTTTGTTTACAGTGCAACTTCTTGTAGGGAGTTGCAAAGAGTGTTCACACTGGGTTGTGATAGGGAGAGTCACTGTTGGACTATCCGCCTAGTTACGTGGGTCTCTCCTGGGGGGGCGGGAGGACCCTTAAGCTTGTGATTAGAGTAAGCTGTCAGGGAAACCGTGACACTATTGATTGCATGCTTGTGTCTCCAGTGGGCATCATTGATCAGTTAGTTCACTTGTCAGCCCGAAGTGTCAGCAGGATGGAGCCTGCTGTCATTTCTCGAGGGGCTGTTGAATAGCTGTGTTGCAATTGCCACTGGATGGACAATAACGTAACCATTCGCTGTGGTGTAACTTAGTCTGTGATATTTTTCTTTGATTTGCAATATTGCGTCATCAGTGGGCACACCTGTGTTCAGGTTAGTTCAGTATGCAGCCGCACAGCAAGGGTTGCTATTTAGCTGTTTGTTATCGTGCCACTGGATGTACATTAACGTAACGTAAACTCGGTAATGTAGTAGTTAGTCTCTTGTTATTAATAAATTGTTATGTTATAGAAAACGGTCTTTGTTGTCAACCCTTCAACCATATTATTCCACCATATTTCTGCATATTACGATTAAATGTTGATGTGATCTTGATATGACGGCTGTTCTTGGGAATTCCAATTCCAATTCATAGCGCCACATCAGATATAAATATTTGATTGTGAGAACCCGTCGGTTACCCTTTAATAGTTTTAACGTCCTGTTTAACTAGGAGGAGCCAGCGGCCTATTGTGGACAGGTTTTCACCCCCAGTGTTGGAGGCCTGGCGGTTTGCTCCCGCTTTTCCTTTTTCTATTGGACTCATGCTTAACATCCGTGAGCAGCCTTTAAACTTGTAGTCCACCTCCTAAGGGAGGTAGGCGTAGAAAAAAATCTCACACCTATGAATAGTTGGATGAGAAAGTTAAGAGAGCATAGTTTTCCTGTAAATGACACACACGGGAAGATTAGACTGGGCCATTAGATTAGACAAAAAGTATATGTGATATATTTTTTTACTTTGACCATAGTTATTCATTTCCCCGCCAGTATATGTAGACAGTGTGTTAATATTTAATTTGACATAATTCATGTATTTGAAATTTTAAAACAGACCCGCATTTGCTTCACCAGTTTTCAAAATAGGCTTGAGCTCACGACGCAGCTCCTGCGTCATGACAGTTTTGTCATGTCAGTCATGTCTGCCTCACTTTCATCAATAGCTTCTTTAACGTACGATATTCATTGTAATATACCAATCTTACCTTCATTGATAATCTAAAAAAAAATAGTATTTCATAATTATTTCCATGATTCATTTTTGTGACCAACCACATATACTGTACTATAAATAAACTGCCTCTAATTCCCAAAACAGCTTAAGAATGTGGAAGAGTGCAGATGCGCTCCCCAAAGGATGAGAGACCATGATTCCAAGCAAAGTAATGATATTTAACAACCGTGTTGTGCTTGCCTAGTGAATGAAATAGAACATACAAGATAAAAATGCTCTATATTAGGTAATGCAGACAGCATGAATGAGGCAGATGGTCCAGTGTTTTGGTCCATTGGCTTTGAAAAGACAAGCGAGATAAAAATTATGTATTTAAAACATAAGTGCCACAAAATATTTAAAATATATATATATTAGGCATAAAAAATTTTATTTACTGTAATTCAGTTAGCATCTTGACAAAACTGTACAAATTATCAAATTGGATAATGTTTCTGAAAAGGGAAATGAAGTAACTGATGATATAAAAAATGTCTTGAGCAAATATTAGAATTGAGTGACAATGGACACAAGCAGAATCGTTAGAGCATTTGCCAGTGATGAGACTGGAGCAGAACTGACTTCATTTTCAGTTGCAAGAAGTGAGAGCAGAAATCAAATAGGTAAGAAAGTACTAAAGTGAGTATGCAAGACTAAAGTTGAACTCTGAGAAGGTACTAAGGGAGGTAGGAGCTAAAAAGATGTGACAGGAGAGGGTGGTGGACTCAAATAACTTTAATGGAATGTGTTCTCGAGTATAGCTGCTCAAAATGGCATATGTAACAAAAAGATTGATAAATGCTTCAATAATGTATGTATTTCTCTTAACTCCTTTACTACTTTAGTAATGTACACGGCCAATTTGACATGGCTGGTTCTCTCAATCACTTCTGTAAGTAAACTTTATTGCTATGTGGGAAGATGTGTATGGTTTAATTGCTGCAGATATGTTGCAGACGTTATGTGAGTATTATCCATGCTTTACCCACCAGTCATTTGTCTTTATCCCTCACCCCCTGATTACCTCCAGTGACTTATGGTAGTTGTCGTTATCCCTCACCCCCTGAATACCTCCAGGGACTTATGGAGGTTCTCAGGCTTCATTGGACCTCAGTGTTTGGTCTGAGATCTGCAATTTAAGATTTAATCTTTGATTTATCCCAAGATTTTTATAATGACGAAGAGAGAGGGTCAATTCTAGAGCTGATAGTTGTCATAGACAGTGCAATCAATCTTAATGAAGATATAGTCATATAATATGAGAAAGCACATTTTGGTGAGGGATAAAGAAAGAATATATTATTAGCATAATACAAACTCCATCCAGTCTCTGGCACTAACCAATCTTGGCATATCTCCCATATCCACGCTTGTCCCTTGCACGTATCCTGGCATTCCTGATAATGAGGCATGCTGGTTGTAAATTGCCTTCATTTTCCGGGGGGAGCCCCTTGTGGCTCCCTGAAGCTATCCATCACTGATGTAGATGCCATTAGTCATGAAGTTCTCCGGCCTCCTGGGGATCCACAGCTAGAATCTAGTTCCTTCACAGGTGCAGGAGCTGTGGAATTTATGCATTAAGTTACTCATTTATACCACCACCAAAGAAAGTCACCCAGAAAAGCAGCGAGTCAATACAAACGACAACTGGGTGTCTCTGAGACCTGCAGATTCAAAAAGAGTTATAGAACTTCTCAAAAAGAATGTAAACAGATGAGTGAAAATGTTATAAAACTAGCGCCCGCTTATTCACCCCACCCTCCTTCTCATTTGGGGAAGGAGGGAGGGCAGACCACAGCTCACAGATCGCTCCACAGTCAGTTCTCCTCTGATGTTTACTGGTGCCGGGTCTGCCACTACTGTTGTGACCCAGTGTTTTTCTTGGGTGTTTTGCTGCCTTGGGGGCTGTTCCTTTCATGTTTGTGAGTGTGTGCCAGAAGTTTAGTACAAATGGAGCTGCATTTGTTTAGGGTTCCTTTTCCCTGGGCACTCTGTAGTGCATCCGTTACGCTGCCAGGGTTTTCTCTCCTGGAATGTTTGTTGTTGTTGTTGTTTTAGATTTAGCTACTAAGAACGAAATGTCCACGAAGCACGGGCTATGGTGAGCCTGTAATTGAGTTCAGTTGTTCGTGATAACCTTGTTACTGTGATATTTAGGTCAAAGTTGTAAATGGAGGTGGGGTTTCTTCCTTTTTCCCTGTTTCTTTTTTCGCTTGTTTTAGTGCACTAGCTGGTTTCAGTCTTGCTTTAATAACATTATCTTGGGGGCGGATGTAGATGCAGAATGTTCACTAGTGAGTCCCATTCTTCAACGGGTTTTCTAATCATTGTAGTCGCTGTGGAATGTGCATCTAATGCAGCTTCTGTCACTGGATTAATGTTGAGTTTGATGCGCAGGGCTTCAGTAGCTTCACATTCCAGTAAGTAGTGCAACAGCGGCCCCTCTGCATCTGTTCCACAGATATAACCCTTCTTAACAATTGGGTTTATTACCTCCCAGCAGCAATTGTAACCAAGTCTGAGTCTGTGTATGGCTACTGCAATGTCTCTGGATAGCTTTTTGTCAGGCTTGAAAGAGTAGTACCCAGTGGCTTGTTCGTACCATATCGCAGTGGATTTTCCTTTTGCTACTTTGGCTCTGTGGCAACTTTTGATAGTTGGGAGTATTTTCTTCTTGATTTGCTCCTTAATCTGTGAAAAATTTAGAGGTATTTGAAACTGTACAACAGATAGAGTAGTGGCAGTTTTTGCTAGTGAGTCAGCCTTTTCATTACCATCTATGCCAATGTGACTTGGTATCCAATTTAGGGTGATTGACAGCCCTAGGGCTTCTTTTCCTATATTTAGGATTTCTGTGAGGAATTGTATATTATCTCTGTGCTGACTGGATAACAATGCCTGGAGTGAGGATTTAGAGTTGGTATGAATGATGACATCATGTAAATTGTTCTCAATTGTGTAGTTTATGGCCTCCTTCAGGGCATATAATTCTGTTTGCAATGTTGAGTACTCACTATTCATGCTCCAGTAAGCTTCATGGTTGGTAGTGTAAACTATTGCCCCAGCAGAGCCTCTTTCTTGATCAACTGATCCGTCTGTGAAGATGTGAGTCATTGTAGGTCTTGAGATGGTTTCCATTTGTTGTTCTATGACTGCTTTGAGCCTCTGCGAGTCACATGCTGATTTTTTAACTGGTAATCCTTCAATGATTATCTTTAGACTCAATTCTTCTCATGAAGGAGGCTGCTGAAAGTGTTGATATTGGTCTATCTTCTCTTTTGTTTTTAATGGTCCATTTCAAGTCCACTTTTTCCAGACCTGGAATGTTTGGGTGATGATCCTTTAGAAGTCCACCTCACTTATGGTTGCCTTTACCTTGAGATAAGTCAGTTTTTTTTCGTTTTTTCCCATCTGACCTAGCTTGGCTTGATTAATTTGCATACCTTGCGGTTACCTTGCGATGATTTCTGAGCTCAGCATCCCTGCGGCCCGGTCCTCGACCAGGTCTTCTGCAAAGCACATGTTGAGAGTACAAATGTAGAGTCCGAGTGCCTGGGTGTCCTCTCTGGATTGAGACCCTGGTAATACCATGCGGACTCGGTAACCGTGGAATTTTTTCCCGTGCCTGCTCTTGCCATGAGCGCGTTTAAAGGGTGCACATTATCAGTGCCACGTGGCAATGTTCATTCGTTCTGCCTCCGCCATGCTGCCTGTTGTGTCGGTGACACCTTCAACCCAGTCATGTGGGGAGTCCTATCGGGTTACTCTTCTCACTAGCCCTCATGATGATGCATGAACTTATCAGGCAGTGATCGCTCTTTGTGTGAGGTTTTCTGTGCTTTACCGGTCAAGGTTGTGTGAATATTTAAAAGCCTCTAGAACTCATGGAGCTGCCCCGGTTGATTTTGAGGGACCTGGATTTGGAGGTGTTGGTCATTCGGCTTGTCTCCGCCCACAATGGTTCCTGGAACTATAGTACAGGTGCTACGAGAAGAGGTTAGAGGCAGTAAATATGCCAAAACTTGAAAATAGAAGAAAAAAAGGTGATGTAATCACTATGTATAAAATAGTAGTGGGGATTGACAAAATTAATAGAGAAGAACTTTTTAGACCTGGAACTTAAAGCCATATGAGACTCTGGACTCTGTTGGTCTTTTCCATAGACGATGGTGGGCACGGACGATGGCTCTTTCCCGGGGGACCCTTGAATGCAGTTTCTGGGGCTTGGAGAGAGTCAGAATGGGGGCAGTGGGTCCCCCCTTTGATTCTTCATGGTTCTTAGAGATCTCTGTGGGGGAGGGTCTTTGGTTGCAGGGTGCGGGGTTTCTTCAGCCCCCCCCCCTCCCTGTATGTGCTGCATTTGTCTGCATCGCCCCCCAGGTTTGCTTCCAGGTGCCTTTGACCACACCAGGAGTGTCTTTCTGGAGGTTTTCTTCCTCACGGGTTTCCCCTTTGGTGGCATGTGAGGCACTTTTATATATCTCCTGCTTGACCCGGGTTCTTTAGCATTTTTGTTCCTTTTTGAGTTTTGTTGAAAGCAATTAAATGCCCTTTTCTGGGGGTAGCCCCAGAGGCTCCCTGACACCCTCCCTCTCTCCGGTCAGCGGTTTCCTTCAGACTTTGTACTGGAGGGGTTGGCAGTGGATCCGCCTGAGCCGGCTCCTCCTCCCTCTATTCGAGGGATAAGGTAGGGTGGGTTGGGGGAGGGAAGAGGGGGGGGGGAGTTTCGTTAATGAGTGTGAGTACTAGTTTGCGTGTAGAGTTGCTTGTTTTGATTCATTTCTTTTCATTGAGGAGGAGTTACTTTGCTCTTTTGGGCTGTAGATCCCATTTTACCACTTGTTTGTTTTGGTTTGCCCACCTTTCTGGGCTACTGCCCCAGTTGATGGCGGAATATGACATACTTTAAATGTAAAGTGCTCATGCGAAATCGCTTCCTGCGGCTCTCTGAGGGGACTAGGTTCTGATTCGTGGTCCCCGGTAGGCTCAGAACACCACGTGATTGATGACCCCAAAATAATACAGCACATATCTGTTTTGTTAGCTTCAGGAAGCCTTTGGGGCTACCTTCCAAAAAGGGCATTTCATAACATTCAACACTGGCTTCTTTCTGTGGGGAGCCCCAACGGCTCCCTGGAGCTTATCGGGCTAAGGAACTTTATATTAGACCGGGACATTAGCTATGGAGTTCAGGCCTTCCAGGGACCAGCGCCAGAACCTGGCCCCTTCAGAGAGATTTCAGGGAGCAATGGCCCTGGAAAACCCCTTTGTGGTTGGGGGTTTTCCTTATCTGCCATCGACCGGGGTTAGGCACCCAGAAAGGTAGGCATAACAAAACAAACCCCACATGGTAAGAAACTAAAACAAAAACAGAACAGAGAGGTAGAAACTCCCTACAATCCCAAGGAAACAAGCAAACATCACACTTTACTGCCGCGCCGCTCGTCCGTGCAGCCCTCCACTCCCCGAGTGGGGGTAGGAGGGGCCCGGACCTCACCATGCTAGCTGCCTAGCACCAGTTCGTAAGCCAATGTTAACCGGGACAGACGCTTCTCTGGCCTCAAATTCCTGGGCGGTGTTTGCTTTGTGTGGCGTTCTCTGCTGTCTTGGTGAGGTGTGTGGTGGCCAGGAGTACCTCATCAGTGCCGAGGCTGCATGCGCTTAGGGGCTTCCTTCCCTAAGCGTCCCTAAGTGCCCTTTGCGTACTGTCCGTGTGTGTCAGGGTTATCTTCCCTGGGGCGTTTGGAAACCGCTCCCGTAGGGGTTCTCTCTGCTCGGTATTTGCCTCGCCCTTGGGGCCAGTTGGGGCCCTTGTTTGGCCTTGGGTAGGGAGTACAGTAGTGTTGTGCTGGTTAGGGCATCAAGGAGTTGCGCATCCTGCCACCTAAGTGGTGACCAGTTCCTGTTGCCTCTGGAGACGGTTTACTTTTGCGGGGTTTTTCTTTTTTGTTTTGTTTTTGTTTGCCTGGTTGGGGTTCTGCCTAGTGGGACTATAGTTCTCCTGATACTGTTTTGGTGGCCCTCTGCTAGGCCTCCATTCTTGTATACATTACAGGGGTTTTAGTGTCATCATCTACCCCATGTTAGTTTTTTTTTTAACTGGTTAGCAACACCTTGCCCGGGCTTCCCGTAATTGTTACCCTACTGGCCCTGGAAACCCCTGTCGGGGCTCGGTGAACCCATGGATGTGTTTCCCGAGTTCCAGCCTGCCTTGTGTGGGTTTAAAGGTTGCAGTGTGCCCTTGTCTCAGGGTGACAGTCGCCGGTTTTGCCTCCGTCATGCTGCCTGTTGGGTCAACGACCCCTTTGACCCGGAGTCTTGTGAGTCGTGTTCTCTGCTTGTGCTCCAGTTTTATTCTGATGATGTTGCTGTTAGGGTACAGGCACCATCAGCGTTGCATGTTAGGTTTAGGTTACTGTAACGCGCTAGGTTGGTTTCCCAGCCGGATGCCCCGAGGTTGCCCCACTTTGGTTTTAGGGAGTCGGACCTAGGGGCGTTAGTCGCTTTGACTTTGGCTCCTTCCGCACTCCCTGGTCCTTCCCCTGTGGCTCATCCTGCACCTATTCCCCGTTGTGTCCGGCTCCCAAATGTCTGAGGGTTTCAGATTTGGCACAGGGTTTAGTTGGTACTGAGGCTTGGGCGGCTTCGGGGCTGCCCCCATTCGGGTTGGAGACGGAGGCATTTGAGCCGGTTCCTCTTGCCGAGGCTTCTGGGTCCCACCAGCAGATCCCCTTCTTGTCTGCCTTTTCTTTAGGGGTAGAGGGTTTGGAGGACGGCTCTGCCCCGGGTAACGATGTGGGGGATCTTGGGGCTGGGGAGGAGTTGACTTGGGGGCCTTGGGCCCCCCTTTGACCCTGCTTGGGTGCTTGCCTTCCTCATGGGGCTTATTGTTGCAGGGGGGGGGGTTTCTTACCCCCCCTTCCCTGTAAGAGTAAGATTTGGGTTCGGTTCCGGGCTCCTTTGGGTACCTCGGCTCCATCATTCCAGAGGTTTTCTACTTCCCGTATCTCCACGAAGGAGGCTCGGGAGCCTCTTGTGAGACCCAGTTTATGCATCTGTGATGGATCCGTCCTCTTTTGAGTTCGGTTCTTCTTCCCGCTTTTGGGTGCATTTGGAGGTACCAGAGTCTTCCTGGCTGGCAGACTGCCCATTACTTTCGTTGGTGGCATGGCATGGGTTCTGTTGGACCTGCATGCTTGATTGGCATGAAACTTCTACAGTTCTGTAGGTTTACCTGAGGGGCGAGTTTGAGCACCTTAATGCGTGCTTGTTCGCCCCCATGTTTTCTCGGGATGTTGGCCTTTTCAGCTTCACGTTCAGGTTCCTCTTCTTTCGGCATCATTGGTTGCGAAGGATTTGCACGCCCGTGGGCATTTGACTTCGGTCTTACGTTTCTCTTCCCTTCTCGAGGTGTCTTCTGCCTGGCTTGAGGAGGATGTGGAGGCGTTGAGTGAAGGCCCTTCGTCTGGGGCGCTGACTTCAGCAGCTAGGGCGTCGGCTGCACCGTTGAAGCTCTTTACGCCCATCCTGAAGGAGGCAGTGTCTCTGTTTTTTGTTTCTCGCCTCACGAGCCATCAGGCTGTGCTCGCCCTCTTTGGTATCCGCTTACGTCCCGGCTCTTAGGTTTTCGTCTCCGTTTTGTCAATTGCTGTTTGCAGAGGCTGCGGTCCGCAGTTTCTGCAAGCGGCTTCGTCTATATGCAGGCGATGAGTCACAATAACGTGGCTGAAGTATGTTGACCAGACCGCACACTAGAAATTGAAGGGACGACGACGTTTCGGTCCGTCCTGGACCATTCTCAAGTCGATTGTGATGAGGACAGGTAGGGACAGGCATTAAATAGGCAAGAGAGAGCTGAAGAGGAAAGTCAGGTGTAGGGGATAGCAGTAATGAGAACTGCATGTCCGCTAGTCGAGGTGGGCCATTGGTGTGAGTTTCTGAGCCGAAGTTGCCTTTGGTGCCGGCGTCGTCTGGTTGGGGTGGTGATCGGCCTGTTCGACATTAGGTTTCTTGTAAGGGGGGGTCGGCCCTTTTGCGGTTCGCCCCGTTGATGGGGCGATGTGGGGGAGGCGTTCTTTATTTGCCCACGCTTGGTCCCACAATTTGTGGGCCTTTTCGGTTGTGTCATCCGGCCTGTGGTGTCGTTGGGTGGCTCGTTCTCCTTTCGGGGGTTCAAGGCTAACAGGGCAGGCTGTTTCTTCTGCACTTCATCAAGTGATCTTGGAGTGGGTGCGCTTGGGCTTGGTCGAAACGACCCCGTCCCTCAGGTGGGTTTCCTGCCTATTTTCAGTACCGAAACAGGACTGTGCGGATCTGAGGTTTATTCTGGACTTGTCCCGTCTGAACCCCTGGATTCCTTGTCCTTCCTTTCGGATGACTACTCTGTCTCAGGTTCGGCTTCTGTTGGAGCCAGGTGCCTGGATGGTGTCCCTGGACCTCAAGGACTCTTATTGGCACGATCTTATTCATCCGGGGTTCAGGGACTGGTTAGGTTTCGTTGTTAGGCCAACAGGCTTACCACTTTCGTTGCCTTCCTTTTGGCTTGAATCTGGCACCTCACATTTTCACGCATCTTACCCGGGTTGGGGTGACCCGGCTGCATCTACTAGGGATTCGGGTTTGGTCTACCTCGACGACTGGCTGGTGTGGGCTCCAAGTCAGTCTGCTTGTCTGCTCATCAGGGATATGGTTCTTTCCCAGCTCGCCAGGTTCGAGTTCCTGGTGAACTGGAGGAGGTCCCATCTGGTTCTGTCCCAGGATCGGACCTGGCTGGGTCTTGTTTGGGATTCTCGGACCTCTTCCTTGTCTCTCCCTCCAAAGGCATTGCTGTGCCTGCAGTCCCGCCGTCGGCTGTTTCTGAGGAGGTCCCGGATCACTTGGATGTTGCTCGAGCAGTTGTGCAGGAGTCTGAACTTCGCTGTGTTGGTCTAACCGCCAAGTCAGGTTTGGCCTCAGCATCTGTTTTGGTTCCTTCGGGGATGCCCCTTCCGCCTCACTCGCGATCATTAGGTTCGTCCTCCCGGGGCCTTGTGTCGGTTGCTGCGTCGCCATCTTCCTCTTAGGGGTTTTCGGGTTTAGGTGCCTTGGCCCCTTTCCGAGCCCTAGCTCGATGTGTTCACAGATGCGTCCTCTCTCAGCTGGGGCTTTGTGACCAGTGCTCGCCAGGCCGGCCAGGGATGATGGGGTCCGTCCTTCCGTCGGGCTCACAGCAATGTTCGCATTGCCGCTTTCAGTATTTGGCATATTTTCGTTATAAAAAGTCGTATTTCAAACTGTAAATACGTGCAGAGAGCACAAATTTGGCCCCAAAATATAGCTCAGGCGGTCGAATTTGGGATGTTTAGGATATTTTGAAAACTGCATGGAGGTTTGGGGAAAATGGGACCCATCACCGCTTTCAGTAATTGGCATATTCTCGGTATAAAAAGTCTTAATTTCAAACTGAAAATACGTGCAGAGAGCAATAATTTGGCTTCAAAATATAGCTCAGGCGTCGAATTTCCGATGTTTGGGATATTTTGAAAACTGCAGGGAGGTTTGGGCAAAATGTGACCCATCGAAGATTTCAGTATTTGCGTATTTTCGTTATAAAAAGTCGTAATTTCAACTGTAAATACGTGCAGAGAGCAATAATTTGGCATCAAAGAATGGCTCAGGGTTTCGGTATAAAAGTCGTAATTTTAAAACTGAAAATAACTGCAGAGAGCCAGTTATTGTTAATTAATTATATTAACTAATTATTAGTTAATTTGGAGCCAAATATAACTCAGGCGTCGAATTTGGTACGTTTGGGATATTTTGAAAACTGCAGAGGGTTTTGGGCAAACGTGACCCACCGCAGATTATAGTAATTGGCGTATTTTCCGTATAAAAAGTCGTAATTTCCAACTGAAAATACGTGCTGAATGCCAGAATTTGACTCCAAAATATGGGTCAGGAGATGTATTTTGCGATGTTTTGGAAATTTTGAAACTGGAGCGGGTTTGGGCAAAATGTGACCCATCGCCGCTTTCAGTATTAGGCATATTTTCGGTATAAAATTCGAAATTTCAAACTGAAAATACGCGCAGAGAACCATAATTTGACTCCAAGTATGGCTAAGGCGTCGAATTTGAGATGTTTTGGATATTTTGAAAACTGCACGGGGTTTGGGTAAAATGTGATAATCGCCGATTTCAGTATTAGGCATATTTTCGGTATAAAAGTCGAAATTTCAAACTGTAAATACGTGCAGAGAGCAAGAATTTGGCTCCAAAATATGATTCAAGCGTCGAATTTGCGATGTTTAGGATATTTTGAAAACTGCAGAGGGGTATGGGCAAAATGTGACCCAATCGCCGCTTCCAGTAATTGGAATATTTTCGGTATAAAAGTCCTTATTTTAAACTGAAAATACGTTCAGAGAGCCAGAATTTGGCTCCAAAATATTTCTCAGGCGTCGAATTGGTGTGTTTGGGATATTTTGAAAATTGCAGAGAGGTTTGGGCAAAATGAGACCCACTGCAGATTTCAGTAATTGGGGTATTTTTGGTATAAAAAGTCGTAATTTCAAACTCAAAATACGTGTAGAAAGCTAGAATATGGATTCAAAATATGACTCAGGTGTCGAATTTGGGATGTTTAGGATATTTTGAAAATTGCACGGGGGTTTAGTCAAAATGTGACCCACCGATGATTTCAGTATTTGGCATATTTTCGGTATAAAAATTCGTAATTTCAACTGAAAATACGTGCTGAGAGCAAGAATTTGGCTCCAAAATATGGCTCAGGCGTCGAATTTGGGATGTTTCGGATATTTTGAAAACTGCAGAGGGGTTTTGGGCAAATGTGACCCATCGCCTCATTCAGTAATTGGCATATTTTCTGTATAAAAAGTTGTAATTTCAAACTCAAAATACGTGCTGAATGCCAGAATTTGACTCCAAAATATGGGTCAGGCGTCGAATTTGCGATAATTTGGATATTTTGGAAACTGCATGGGAGTTTGGGCAAAATTGGACTCATCCCTGCTATCAGTAATTGGCATATTTTCGGTATAAAAAGTTGAAATTTGAAACTGAAAATACACCCAGAAAACCATAATTTGGCTCCAAAATATGGCTCATGCGTCGAATTTTGGATGTTAGGATATTTTAAAAACTGCAGAGGGGTTTGGGCAAAATGGGACCCATCGCGCTTTCAGTATATTTTTGGTATAAAAACTCGTAATTTCCTACTGAAAATATGTGCAGAGAGCCAGAATTTGGCTCCAAAATATAACTCAGGCGTTGAATTTGGGATGCTTGGGATATTTTGAAAACTGCACGGGGGTTTGGGCAAAATGTGACTCATCGCCGCTTTCAGTAATTGGCATATTTCGGTAAAAAAAAGTCGTTATTTTAAATTGAAAATCCGCGCAGAGAGCCAGAATTTGTCTCCAAAATATGCCTTAAGGGTCGAATTTGGGATGTTTGGAATATTTTGAAAACTGCAGGGGGGTTTGGGCAAAATGGGACCCATCGCCGCTTTCAGTAATTGGCATATTTTCGGTATAAAAAGTCGTAATATCAAACTGAAAATATGTGCAGAGAAGCTAATATATGGCTCAGGTGTCGAATTTGCGATGTTTGTGATATTTTGAAAAACTGCAGGGGGTTTGGGCAAAATGGGACCCATCGCTGCTTTCAGTAATTGGCATATTTTCGGTATAAAAAGTCGTAATTTTCAAACTGAAAATACAGGCAGAGAGCCAGATTTGGCTCCAGAAAATAGCTCAGGCGACGAATTTGGGATGTTTGGGATATTTTGAAAACTGCAGGGGGGGTTTGGGCAAAATGGGACCCATCGCCGCTTTCAGTAATTGGCATATTTTCGGTATAAAAAAGTCGTAATATCAAACTGAAAATATGTGCAGGAGAAGCCAATATATGGCTCAGGTGTCGAATTTGCGATGTTTGTGATATTTGAAAACTGCAGGGGGGTTTGGGCAAAATGGGACCCATCGCCGCTCTCAGTAATTGGCATATTTTCGGTATAAAAGTCCTAATTTCAAACTGAAAATACGTGCAGAAAGCTAGAATTTGGCTCCAAAATATGGCTCAGGCTGCGAGTTTGCGATGTTTGGGATATTTTGAAAACTGCAGGAGGCGGTTTGGGCAAAATGTGACCCATCGCTGCTTTCAGTATTTGGCACATTTTCGGTATAAACATTCGTAATTTCAAACTCAAAATACGTGCAGAGAGCAGGAACTTGGCTCCAAAATATGGCTCAGGCGTCGAATTTGGGATGTATAGGATATTTTAAATCTGAAGGGAGGTTTGGGGAAAATAGGACCATCGCTGCTTTCAGTAATTGGCATTTTTTCGGTACAAAAAAGTCGTAATTTCAAACTCAAAATACGTGTAGAAAGCTAGAATTTGGCTGGCAAAATATGGCCGATGCTTCGAATTTGCGATATTTGGGAAATATTGAATAGTGCAGGGGAGTTTGGGTAAAATGAGACCCATCGCCTCTTTCAGTATTTGGCATATTTTCGGTATAAAAATTCGAAATTTCAACTGAAAATACGTGCTGAATGCCAGGATTTGGCTCCAAAATATAGCTCAGGCGGTTGAATTTGAGATTTTTGGGATATTTTGAAAACTGCTCGGGGGTTTGGGCCAAATGTTAGCCATCGCTGCGTTCAGTATTTGGCATATTTTCGGTATAAAAATTTGTAATTTCAAACTGAAAATACGTGCAGAGAACCAGAATTTGGCTCCAAAATATGACTCACGCGTCGAATTTGGGAGGTTTGGGATATTTTGAAAACGGCAGGGGGGGGGGGGTTTCTGCAAAATGTGACCCATCGTCGTTTTCAGTAATTGGCATACTTTCGGTATAAAAAGTAGTAATTTCAAACTGGAAATGCGTGCAGGGAACCAGAATTTGGCTCCAAAATATGGCTCAGACGTCGAATTTGCGATGTTTTTTGATATTTTTAAAACGGCTGGGGGTTTGGGCAAAATGTGTCCCATCGCCGCTCTCAGTAATTTTCATATTTTCGGTATAAAAAGACGTAATTTCATACTCAAAATACATGCATAGAGCTAGGATTTGGTTTCAAAATATGGCTCAGGCGTCGAATTTTGGATGTTTGGGATATTTTGAAAACAGCAGGGGGGTTTGAGAAAAAATGTGATTCATCGCCGCTTTCAGTAATTGGCATATTTTTGGTACAAAAAAGTCATAATTACAAACTGAAAACATGTGCAAAGAGCCAGAATTTGGCTCCAAATTATGGATCAGGCGTTGTATTTGGGATGTTTGGGATATTTGTAAACTGCAGGGGGGGTTTGAGCAAAATCTGACAAATCGCCGCTTTCAGTAATTGGCATATTTTCGGTATAAAAAGTCATAATTTCGAACTGAAAATAAGAGCAGAGAGAGTCAGAATTTGGCTCCAAAATATGGCTCAGGCGTCGAATTTGAGATGTTTGGGATATTTTGAAAACTGCAGAGGGGTTTGAGCGAAATGTGACCCACCGCAGATATCAGTAATTGGCGTATTTTCGGTATAAAAAGTCGTAACTTCAAATTGAAAATACGCGCAGAGAGCCAGAATTTGTCTCCAAAATATGACTCACGCGTCGAATTTGGGAGGTTTGTGATATTTTGAAAACTGCAGGGGGGTTTGGGCAAAATGGGACCCATCGGCGCTTTTAGTAATTGGCATATTTTCGGTATAAAAATTCGTAATTTCAAACTGAAAATTCGTGCAGAGAGCCAAACTTTGGCTCCAAAATATGCTCAAGCGTCGAATTTTCGATGTTTCAGATATTTTGAAAATAGCAGGGGGTTTGGGCAAAATGTGACCCATCGCCGCTCTCAGCAATTGGCATATTTTCGGTATAAAAATTCGTAATTTCAAACGAAAATACTTGCAGACAGCTAGAATTTGGCTCCAAAATATAGCTCAGGCGTTGAATTTGGGATGTTTGAGGATATTTTGAAAACTGCTGATGGGTTTGGGCATAATGTTACCAATCGCCGCTTTCAGTAATTGACATGCTTTCGGTATAAAAATTCGTAATTTCAAACTCTAAATACTTGTGGAGAGCTAGAATTTGGCTCCAAAATATGGCTCAGGCGTCGAATTTGGGATGTTTGGGATATTTTGAAAACTGCGCGGGGGTTTGGTCAAAATGTGACCCATCGCCGATTTCAGTATTTGGCAAATTTTCGGTGTAAAAAGTCGTAATTTCAAACTGAAAATACGTGCAAAGAGCAGAATTTTGGCTAAAAATATGGCTCAGACGTCGAATTTTGGATGTTTGGGATATTTTGAAAACTGCAGGGGGGGGGGGAAGGCAAGTGTGACCCAATCGACGCTTTCAGTAATTGGCATATTTTCGGTATAAAAGTCGTAATTTCAAACTGGAATGACGTGCAGAGAGCTAAAATTTGGCTCCAAAATATGGCTCAGGCGTCGAATTTGCGATTTTTGGATATACTGAAACCTGCAGGAGGTGGGGGGGGGGGCAAAATGTGACCCATCGCCGCTTTCAGTAATTGGCATACTTTCGGTATAAAAAGTCATAATTTCAAACTGAAAAAACGTGCAGATAGCCTGAATTTGGCTCCAAAATATAGCTCAGGCGTCGAATTTGCAATGTTTGGGATATTTTCAAAACTGCAGGGAACGGGGGGGGGGGGGGCTAAGTGTGATCAATCACCACTTTCATTAATTGGCATATTTTCAGTAAAAAAAAGTCGTAATTTCAAACTCAAAATACGTGCAGAGAGCTAGAATTTGGCTCCAAAATATGTCGCAGGCGTCGAATGTGGGATGTTAGGGATATTTTGAAAACTGCACGGGGATTTGAGCAAAATGTGACCCCCCGCTGCTTTCAGTAATTGCCATATTTTCGGTATAAAAATTCGTAATTTAAAAGTGAAAACTCGTGCAGAGACCCAGAATTTGGCTAAAAATTATGGATCATGTGTCGTATTTGGGATGTTTGGGATATTTGAAAACTGCAGGGAGGGGGGGGGGGGTTGAGCAAATTGTGACCCATCTCCGCTTTCAGTAATTGGCATATTTTCGGTATAAAAAGTCATAATTTCAAACTGAAAAAACGTGTAGATAGCTAGAATTTGGCTAAAACATATAGTTCAAGCTTTGAATTTGGGATGTTTTTTATATTTGAAAACTGCAGCGGGGTTTGGCCAAATGTGACCCATCGCTGCTTTCAGTAATTGGCATATTTTCGGTATAAAATTCGAAATTTCAAACTTAATACGTGCAGAAACCAAATTTGGTCCAAAATATGGCTCACGCGTCGAATTTGGGATGTTTGGGATATTTTGAAAACTGCAGGGGGTTTCTGCAAAATGTGACTCCTGCGTTTCAGTACTGGCATATTTCGGTATAAAAAGTCGTAATTCAAACTGGAATGCGTGCAGGATCCAGAATTGGCTCCAAAATATGGCTCAGACCTCGAATTTGGATGTTTGGATATTTTGAAAACTGCAGGGAGGTTTGGGACAAATGTGACAAAACGCCGCTTTCAGTACTTCGCATATGTTGGGTATAAAAAAGTCGTAATTTCAAACTGCGAATACGTGCAGAGAGTCAAATTTGGCTCCAAAATATAGCTCAGGCCTCGAATTGGGATATTTGGGATATTTCGAAAACTGCAGGGGAGTTTGTGCAAAATGTGACTCATGCCGCTTTCAGGACTTGGCATATGTTGGTATAAAAATTCGTAATTTCAAACTGCGAATACGTGCATAGAACCAGAATTTGCCTCCAAAATATGGCTCAGTCCTCGAAATTGGGGTGTTTGGGATATTTTGAAAACTGCAGGGGGTTTTGGGACAAATATGACCAAACGCTGCTTTCAGAACTTGGCAAATGTTGGGTATAAAAAGTCGTAATTTCAGAGTGCGAATACGTGCAGAGAGCAAATTTGGCTCCAAAATATGGCTCAGGCCTCGAAATTGGGATGTTTGGGATATTTTGAAAACTGCAGGGAGGTTTGGGACTAATGTGACAAAACGCCGCTTTCAGTACTTTGCGTTTGTTGGGTATAAAAAGTCGTAATTTCAAACTGAATGGATATCGAGGGGGAAATGAATGGATATCGAGGGCACTTGGTGTCAATTGCCGGCTGGAAAGATATTGCAAATCAAATGCAATATCTTTCATAGACAACTGGGAACACTTCTATGGAAGAAATGAAATGTATGCTCGTGATGGGGTGCATCTATCGAGAGCTGGGGTTGTTGCTGTTGCGAACTCGCTAGAAGAAGTGGTTAGAGGTGTTTGTTTGGGTTTAAACTGTTAGTAGATAGAGGTATGGGAATTGATTTGGAGGAAGGAGGTAATAAAAGTATGTGTTTGTGGGAGAAAGGAATTGGCAAAACGATCAGGGAAAGAGAAGGTCCGCAAAATAACAATTCACTTAGGGTATATTACACTAACAGTAGAAGTCTAAGAAATAAAATTAACGAATTAAATGCTCTTGTCTGCACAGAAAAATAGATATTATTGCACTTACCGAAACGTGGATGAATGTAGAAAATAGAGAACTATTAGCTGAATATCAAATATATGGATTTAAACTATTTCACACAGATAGATTATTAGACGAGGAGGTGGAGTAGCCATATATGTTAGGGACAATTTGAAATGTAGTCTCAAAGAGGGAATCAAAACAGAGCCACACACAGAAACTATTTGGATTGAATTAAACGAAAAAGCTAATAATATTATAATAGGAGTAATATATAGGCCACCAAATTTAGACAGAATGGAAGCAAAGCATCTATGGGATGAAAATATCTAGAGCATCTAGATCTAACAGTATTTATGTCATGGGTGACTTTAATTTTAGCGGAATAAACTGGTTGAACAAAACAGGGAATAGTGGAAGCAGAAGATTTTCTAGAATTAATTGACGATTGCTTTCTTACGCAACACATTAAGGAACCAACACGGGAAAATAATATTTTAGATTTAGTGTTAACTAACAGGAAACGCAAATTAATGACATCGAAATAGGGAGTGAGCTAGGGAGCAGTGATCACAAAGAAATCAGATTTAGCATAGAATGGAATAGACCAGTAGGAGAAAATTCTGTTAAAGTGCCAGATTTTCGAAAAGCTGATTTTAATAGCCTAAGAAATTTTGTGGTCAAATTGATTGGAAAGGCTTGGGTATGGGGTGTGGGCCTGTCTTGGAGCGAGACCATGAACCCAGCGATAGGTGGACTTAAATGGGGATTTCCGATGTGGATTCAATATATAACTTATTTAAGAATATTCTAAACAAAGCACAGGAACGTAGTATACCATACAAATTGAATAGATCGGATACTAATGACCCAAAGTGGATAACAAAGAATTTGAAGAACCTTATAGGTAAAAAGAGAGCTTGGTACAAAAGGATTAAAAATGGGGAGGTCACTTTAGAACAGGAATTCGTACAACTGGTTAGAAATGTTAAAAAAGAGATAAGGAAAGCAAAAAGAAACTATGAAGTTCGCATAGCAGGGCAAGCAAAGACAAATCCTAAAGGGTTTTTTCAGTTATATCGTACTAAGACTAGGGAAAGGATAGGTCCATTAAAAACTGAGACAGGTCAAATAACAGATAGTGATGAAGAGATGAGTAGTATTTTTAATAAATATTTTGTATCTGTATTTACTAAAGAGGAACTTAACAATATGCCTTCAGCCGAACAAGTCTATGTGGGTGGGGACGAGGACAGGTTGACGAGTTTAGCAGTTACCAGGGAGGATGTTCTTAAACAAATAGTAAAACTCAAACCAAACAAATCCCCAGGGCCGGATGAAGTGTTTGCTAGGGTGCTTAAAGAATGCAAAGAGGAGCTTTGTGACCCACTGTCAACCATATTTAATAAATCAATAGAGTCAGGCAGAGTGCCAGAGTTTTGGAAAGTTGCTAATGTGATACCAGTTTTTAAGAAAGGAGATAGATCACTTGCGTCTAACTATCGACCAATTAGCCTAACGTCTATTGTGGGAAAGTTACTCGAATCTATAATAGCAAATAAAATTCGTCTTCATCTTGAAAAACATAAATTAATAATTGAGTCGCAACATGGTTTTATAAATGGCCGTTCATGTTTAACAAATTTGTTATCTTTTTATTCTAGCATTGTTGAGGCAGTTGATAGTGGTAAGGATTGCGATGTTGTATACCTTGACTTTAGCAAAGCTTTTGATACAGTGCCACATGAAAGACTGATTAAAAAAATAGAGTCTCATGGTATTGGGGGTGCTATATTAAGCTGGATTAGGGCATGGCTATACCAAAGGAAACAGAGAGTTAGTATAAATGGAATCAAGTCAGAGTGGGAAAATGTTGTAAGTGGAGTGCCTCAAGGCTCTGTCCTGGGACCTCTGTTGTTTATAATATATATAAATGATTTAGATTCAGGTTTGAGTAGCAACATTTGCAAATTTGCCGATGATACGAAAATCGGTAGGGAAATTAATTCGGAGGAGGACTCACTATCACTTCAAGTTGATCTAGATAGGGTTTTGAAATGGTCAAAGGATTGGCAGATGCAGTTTAATGCTGATAAATGTAAAGTTCTGAGGTTAGGTAATGATGATAGAGTTACAAGATACGAGCTAGATGGTGTTGTGATTGCGAAGTCGGATTGCGAAAGGGATCTGGGAGTTATGATTAGTAAGAATTTAAAACAAAAGGATCAATGCATAAATGTTCGTAATAAGGCAAATCGGACACTTGGATTTATTAATCGCAGCGTTAGTAACAAGACACCTGGTGTGGTTCTCAAGCTATATCTTGCTCTAGTTAGGCCCCATTTAGATTATGCAGTTCAGTTTTGGTCGCCATATTATAGAATGGATATAAATTCACTTGAACGTGTCCAGCGTAGGATGACTAAGTTAATTCCCCAAATTAGAAATCTTTCATATGAAGAAAGATTAACAAAGCTTAAGTTGCATTCACTGGAAAGGCGAAGAGTTAGGGGTGACATGATAGAGGTTTACAAGTGGATGAATGGACATAACCGGGGGGATATTAATAGGGTATTAAAAGTATCAACACAGGACAGAACACGAAACAATGGATATAAATTGGATAAGTTTAGATTTAGGAAAGATTTGGGTAAATACTGGTTCAGTAACAGGGTTGTTGATTTGTGGAACCAATTGCCGCGTAACATTGTGGAGGTGGGGTCCCTCGATTGTTTCAAGCACGGGTTGGACAAGTATATGAGTGGGATTGGGTGGTTATAGAATAGGAGCTGCCTCGTATGGGCCAATAGGCCTTCTGCAGTTAACTTTGTTCTTATGTTCTTATGTTCTTAACTGCGAATACGTGCAGAGAGCCAGAATTTTGCTCCAAAATATGGCTCAGGCCTCGAAATTCGGATGTTTGGGAGATTTTGAAAACTGCAGGGAGGTTTGGAACAAATGTGACTCACTACCGCTTTCAATACTTGGCATATATTGGGTATAAAAAACCGTAATTTCAAACTGCGAATACGTGCAGAGAGCTAGAATTTGGCTATAAAATGTGAATCAGGCCTTAAAATTGGGATGTTTGAGATATTTGGAAAACTGCAGGAGGGATTGGGCCAAATGTGACCAAACGCCGCTTTCAGGACTTGGCATATGTTAGGTATAAAAAAGTCGCAATTTTAAACTGCGAATACGTGCAGAGAGCCAGAATTGTGCTCCAAAATACGGCACAGGCCTCGAAATAGGGATATTTGAGATATTTCGAAAACAGCAGAGGAGTTTGTGCAAAATGTGACTCAATGCCGCTTTCAGGACTTGGCATATGTTGGGTATAAAAAGTCGTAAATTCAAACTGCGAAAACGTGCAGAGAGCCAGAACATGGCTCCAAAATATGGCTCAGGCCTCGAAATTAGGACGTTTGGGATATTTTGAAAACTGCAGTGAGATTTGGGACACATGTGACCTAACGCGCTTTCAGAACTTGGCATATGTTGGGTATAAAAAGTAGCAATTTCAAACTGCGAACACGTGCAGAGAGCCAGAATTTGGCTACAAAATATGGCTCAGGCCTCGAAATTGAGATGTTTGGGATATTTTGAAAACTGCAGGGGAGTTTGCGCAAAATGTGACTCACTGTCACTTTCAGTACTTGGCATATGTTGGGTATAAAAAGTCGTAATTTCAAACTGCGAATACGTGCAGAGCGCCAGAATTTGGCTTCAAAATATGGCTCAGGCCTCGAAATTGGGATGTTTGGGATATTTTGAAAACTGCAGGGAGGTTTGGGACAAATTTGATTTAACGCCGCTTTCAGTACTTGGCATATGTTCGGTATAAAAATTCGTAATTTCAATCTGCGAATACGTGCAGAGAGCCAATATTTTGTTCCAAAATATGGCTCAGGCCTCGAAATTGGGATGTTTGGGATATTTTGAAAACTGCAGGGGAGTTTGTGCAAAATGTGACTCACTGCCACTTTCAGTACTTGGCATATGTTGGGTATAAAAAGTCGTAATATCAAACTGTGAATACGTGCAGAGATCCAGACGTTGACTCCAAAATATGGCTCAGACCTCGATATTGGGATGTTTGGAATATTTTGAAAACTGCAGGGAGGTTTGGGACAAATGTGACAAAACGCCGCTTTCAGTACTTCGCATATGTTGGGTATAAAAAAGTCGTAATTTCAAACTGCGAATACGTGCAGAGAGTCAAAATTTGGCACCAAAATATAGCTCAATCCTCGAAATTGGGATATTTGGGATATTTCGAAAACTGCAGGGGAGTTTGTGCAAAATGTGACTCACTGCCGCTTTCAGGACATGGCATATGTTGGGCATAAAAAGTCGTAATTTCTATCTGTGAATACGTGCATAGAGCCAGAATTTGGCTCGAAAATATGGCTTAGGTCTCGAAATTGGGATGTTTGGGATATATTGAAAACTGCAAGGAGGTATGGGACAAATGTGACCAAACGCCGCTTTCAGTACTTGGCATATGTTGGGTATATAAAGTCGTATTTTCAAACTGCGAATACGTGCAGAGACCCAGAATTTGGCTCCAAATTATGGTTCAGGCCTCGAAATTGAGATATTTGGGATATTTCGAAAACTGCAGGGGAGTTTGTGCAAAATGTGACTCAATGCCGCTTTAAGGACTTGGCATATGTTGGGTATAAAAAGTCGTAATTTCAAACTGCGAATACGTGCATAGAGCCAGAATTTTCTCCAAAATATGGCTCAGTCCTCGAAATTGGGGTGTTTGGGATATTTTGAAAACTGCAGGGGGGTTTGGGACAAATATGACCAAACGCCGCATTCAGAACATGGCATATATTGGGTATAAAAAATCGTAATTTCAAACAGCGAATACGTGCAGAGAGCCAGAATTTGGCTCCAAAATATGGTTTAGGCCTCGAAATTGGGATGTTTGGGATATTTGGAATACTGCAGGGGAGTTTGTGAAAAATGTGACTCACTACCCCTTAAATTACTTGGCATATATTGGGTATAAAAAATCGTAATTTCAAACTGCTAATACGTGCAGAGAGCCAGAATTTGGCTCCAAAATGTGAATCAGGCCTTAAAATTGGGATGTTTGGGATATTTTGAAAACTGCAAGGGGGATTGCACCAAATGTTACCAAACGCCGCTTTCAGGACTTAGCATATGTTGGGTATAAAAATGTCGCAATTTTAAACTGCGAATACGTGCAGAGAGCCAGAATTTGGCTCCAAAATACGGCTCAGGCTTCGAAATTGGGATATTTGGGATATTTTGAAAACTGCAGGGAGGTTTGGGACAAATGTGACGAAACGCCACTTTCAGTACTTGGCATATGTTAGGTATATAAATTCGTAATTTCAAACTGCGAATACGTGCAGAGAGCAAGAATTTGGCTCCAGAATAAGGCTCAGACCTCGAAATTGGGATGTTTGGGATATTTTGAAAACTGCAGGGGAGTTTGTGCGAAATGTGACTCACTGCCGCTTTCAAGACTTGGCATATGATGGGTTATCTTGAGGTTATCTTGAGATGATTTCGGGGCTTTATAGTGTCCCCGCGGCCCGGTCTTCGACCAGGCCTCCACCCCCAGGAAGCAGCCCGTGACAGCTGACTAACACCCAGGTACCTATTTTACTGCTAGGTAACAGGTATCAAATGGTAACAGGTATCTAGGCTAGGTATCAAATGTCGTAATTTCAAACCGCGAATACGTGCATAGAGCCAGAATTTGGCTCCAAAATTTGGCTCAGACCTCGAAATTGGGATGTTTGGGATATTTTGAAAACTACATTGGGGGTTTGGGACAAATGTGACCAAATGCCGCTTTCAGTATTTGGCATATGTTGGGCATAAAAAAAATCGTAATTTCAAACAGCGAATACGTGCAGATAGCCAGAATTTGAATCCAAAATAAGACTCAGGCCTCGAAATTGGGATATTGGGGATATTTTGAAAACTGCAGGGGATTTTGTGCAAAATGTGACTCAATGCCGCTTTCAGGACATGGCATATGTTGGGTATAAAAAGTCGTACATTCAAACTGCGAAAACGAGCAGAGAGCCAGAACTTGGCTCCAAAATATGGCTCAGGCCTCGAAATTAGGACGTTTGGGATATTTTGAAAACTGCAGTGAGATTTGGGACACATGTGACCAAACGCGCTTTCAGAACTTGGCATATGTTGGGTATAAAAAGTAGCAATTTCAAACTGCGAACACGTGCAGAGAGCCAGAATTTGGCTACAAAATATGGCTCAGGCCTCAAAATTGAGATGTTTGGGATATTTTGAAAACTGCAGGGGAGTTTGCGCAAAATGTGACTCACTGTCACTATCAGTACTTGGCATATGTTGGGTATAAAAAGTCGTAATTTCAAACTGCGAATACGTGCAGAGAGCCAGAATTTGGCTTCAAAATATGGCTCAGGCCTCGAAATTGGGATGTTTGGGATATTTTGAAAACTGCAGGGAGGTTTGGGACAAATTTGATTTAACGCCGCTCTCAGTACTTCTCATATGTTGGGTATAAAAAGCCGTAATTTCAATCTGCGAATACGTGCAGAAAGCCAATATTTGGTTCCAAAATATGGCTCAGGCCTCGAAATTGGGATGTTTGGGATATTTTGAAAACTGCAGGGGAGTTTGTGCAAAATGTGACTCACTGCCACTTTCAGTACTGGGCATATGTTGGGTATAAAAAGTCGTAATATCAAACTGTGAATGCGTGCAGAGATCCAGACGTTGACTCCAAAATATGGCTCAGACCTCGATATTGGGATGTTTGGGATATTTTGAAAACTGCAGGGAGGTTTGGGACAAATGTGACAAAACGCCGCTTTCAGTACTTCGCATATGTTGGGTATAAAAAAGTCGTAATTTCAAACTGCGAATACGTGCAGAGAGTCAAAATTTGGCTCCAAAATATAGCTCAGGCCTCGAAATTGGGATATTTGGGATATTTCGAAAACTGCAGGGGAGTTTGTGCAAAATGTGACTCAATGCCGCTTTCAGGACTTGGCATATGTTGGGTATAAAAATTCGTAATTTCAAACTGCGAATACGTGCATAGAACCAGAATTTGCCTCCAAAATATGGCTCAGTCCTCGAAATTGGGGTGTTTGGGATATTTTGAAAACTGCAGGGGGTTTTGGGACAAATATGACCAAACGCTGCTTTCAGAACTTGGCAAATGTTGGGTATAAAAAGTCGTAATTTCAGAGTGCGAATACGTGCAGAGAGCAAGAATTTGGCTCCAAAATATGGCTCAGGCCTCGAAATTGGGATGTTTGGGATATTTTGAAAACTGCAGGGAGGTTTGGGACTAATGTGACAAAACGCCGCTTTCAGTACTTTGCGTTTGTTGGGTATAAAAAAGTCGTAATTTCAAACTGAATGGATATCGAGGGGGGAAATGAATGGATATCGAGGGCACTTGGTGTCAATTGCCGGCTGGAAAGATATTGCAAATCAAATGCAATATCTTTCATAGACAACTGGGAACACTTCTATGGAAGAAATGAAATGTATGCTCGTGATGGGGTGCATCTATCGAGAGCTGGGGTTGTTGCTGTTGCGAACTCGTTAGAAGAAGTGGTTAGAGGTGTTTGTTTGGGTTTAAACTGTTAGTAGATAGAGGTATGGGAATTGATTTGGAGGAAGGAGGTAATAAAAGTATGTGTTTGTGGGAGAAAGGAATTGGCAAAACGATCAGGGAAAGAGAAGGTCCGCAAAATAACAATTCACTTAGGGTATATTACACTAACAGTAGAAGTCTAAGAAATAAAATTAACGAATTAAATGCTCTTGTCTGCACAGAAAAAATAGATATTATTGCACTTACCGAAACGTGGATGAATGTAGAAAATAGAGAACTATTAGCTGAATATCAAATATATGGATTTAAACTATTTCACACAGATAGATATATTAGACGAGGAGGTGGAGTAGCCATATATGTTAGGGACAATTTGAAATGTAGTCTCAAAGAGGGAATCAAAACAGAGCCACACACAGAAACTATTTGGATTGAATTAAACGAAAAAGCTAATAATATTATAATAGGAGTAATATATAGGCCACCAAATTTAGACAGAATGGAAGCAAAGCATCTATGGGATGAAATATCTAGAGCATCTAGATCTAACAGTATTTATGTCATGGGTGACTTTAATTTTAGCGGAATAAACTGGTTGAACAAAACAGGGAATAGTGAAGCAGAAGATTTTCTAGAATTAATTGACGATTGCTTTCTTACGCAACACATTAAGGAACCAACACGGGAAAATAATATTTTAGATTTAGTGTTAACTAACAGGGAAACGCAAATTAATGACATCGAAATAGGGAGTGAGCTAGGGAGCAGTGATCACAAAGAAATCAGATTTAGCATAGAATGGAATAGACCAGTAGGAGAAAATTCTGTTAAAGTGCCAGATTTTCGAAAAGCTGATTTTAATAGCCTAAGAAATGTTTTGGGTCAAATTGATTGGAAAGGCTTGGGTATGGGGTGTGGGCACGTCTTGGAGCGAGACATGAACCCAGCGATAGGTGACTTAAATGGGGATTTCGATGTGGATTCAATATATAACTTATTTAAGAATATTCTAAACAAAGCACAGGAACGTAGTATACCATACAAATTGAATAGATCGGATACTAATGACCCAAAGTGGATAACAAAGAATTTGAAGAACCTTATAGGTAAAAAGAGAGCTTGGTACAAAAGGATTAAAAATGGGGAGGTCACTTTAGAACAGGAATTCGTACAACTGGTTAGAAATGTTAAAAAAGAGATAAGGAAAGCAAAAAGAAACTATGAAGTTCGCATAGCAGGGCAAGCAAAGACAAATCCTAAAGGGTTTTTTCAGTTATATCGTACTAAGACTAGGGAAAGGATAGGTCCATTAAAAACTGAGACAGGTCAAATAACAGATAGTGATGAAGAGATGAGTAGTATTTTTAATAAATATTTTGTATCTGTATTTACTAAAGAGGAACTTAACAATATGCCTTCAGCCGAACAAGTCTATGTGGGTGGGGACGAGGACAGGTTGACGAGTTTAGCAGTTACCAGGGAGGATGTTCTTAAACAAATAGTAAAACTCAAACCAAACAAATCCCCAGGGCCGGATGAAGTGTTTGCTAGGGTGCTTAAAGAATGCAAAGAGGAGCTTTGTGACCCACTGTCAACCATATTTAATAAATCAATAGAGTCAGGCAGAGTGCCAGAGTTTTGGAAAGTTGCTAATGTGATACCAGTTTTTAAGAAAGGAGATAGATCACTTGCGTCTAACTATCGACCAATTAGCCTAACGTCTATTGTGGGAAAGTTACTCGAATCTATAATAGCAAATAAAATTCGTCTTCATCTTGAAAAACATAAATTAATAATTGAGTCGCAACATGGTTTTATAAATGGCCGTTCATGTTTAACAAATTTGTTATCTTTTTATTCTAGCATTGTTGAGGCAGTTGATAGTGGTAAGGATTGCGATGTTGTATACCTTGACTTTAGCAAAGCTTTTGATACAGTGCCACATGAAAGACTGATAAAAAAAAATAGAGTCTCATGGTATTGGGGGTGCTATATTAAGCTGGATTAGGGCATGGCTATACCAAAGGAAACAGAGAGTTAGTATAAATGGAATCAAGTCAGAGTGGGAAAATGTTGTAAGTGGAGTGCCTCAAGGCTCTGTCCTGGGACCTCTGTTGTTTATAATATATATAAATGATTTAGATTCAGGTTTGAGTAGCAACATTTGCAAATTTGCCGATGATACGAAAATCGGTAGGGAAATTAATTCGGAGGAGGACTCACTATCACTTCAAGTTGATCTAGATAGGGTTTTGAAATGGTCAAAGGATTGGCAGATGCAGTTTAATGCTGATAAATGTAAAGTTCTGAGGTTAGGTAATGATGATAGAGTTACAAGATACGAGCTAGATGGTGTTGTGATTGCGAAGTCGGATTGCGAAAGGGATCTGGGAGTTATGATTAGTAAGAATTTAAAACAAAAGGATCAATGCATAAATGTTCGTAATAAGGCAAATCGGACACTTGGATTTATTAATCGCAGCGTTAGTAACAAGACACCTGGTGTGGTTCTCAAGCTATATCTTGCTCTAGTTAGGCCCCATTTAGATTATGCAGTTCAGTTTTGGTCGCCATATTATAGAATGGATATAAATTCACTTGAACGTGTCCAGCGTAGGATGACTAAGTTAATTCCCCAAATTAGAAATCTTTCATATGAAGAAAGATTAACAAAGCTTAAGTTGCATTCACTGGAAAGGCGAAGAGTTAGGGGTGACATGATAGAGGTTTACAAGTGGATGAATGGACATAACCGGGGGGATATTAATAGGGTATTAAAAGTATCAACACAGGACAGAACACGAAACAATGGATATAAATTGGATAAGTTTAGATTTAGGAAAGATTTGGGTAAATACTGGTTCAGTAACAGGGTTGTTGATTTGTGGAACCAATTGCCGCGTAACATTGTGGAGGTGGGGTCCCTCGATTGTTTCAAGCACGGGTTGGACAAGTATATGAGTGGGATTGGGTGGTTATAGAATAGGAGCTGCCTCGTATGGGCCAATAGGCCTTCTGCAGTTACCTTTGTTCTTATGTTCTTATGTTCTTAACTGCGAATACGTGCAGAGAGCCAGAATTTTGCTCCAAAATATGGCTCAGGCCTCGAAATTCGGATGTTTGGGAGATTTTGAAAACTGCAGGGAGGTTTGGAACAAATGTGACTCACTACCGCTTTCAATACTTGGCATATATTGGGTATAAAAAACCGTAATTTCAAACTGCGAATACGTGCAGAGAGCCAGAATTTGGCTATAAAATGTGAATCAGGCCTTAAAATTGGGATGTTTGAGATATTTGGAAAACTGCAGGAGGGATTGGGCCAAATGTGACCAAACGCCGCTTTCAGGACTTGGCATATGTTAGGTATAAAAAAGTCGCAATTTTAAACTGCGAATACGTGCAGAGAGCCAGAATTGTGCTCCAAAATACGGCACAGGCCTCGAAATAGGGATATTTGAGATATTTCGAAAACAGCAGAGGAGTTTGTGCAAAATGTGACTCAATGCCGCTTTCAGGACTTGGCATATGTTGGGTATAAAAAGTCGTAAATTCAAACTGCGAAAACGTGCAGAGAGCCAGAACATGGCTCCAAAATATGGCTCAGGCCTCGAAATTAGGACGTTTGGGATATTTTGAAAACTGCAGTGAGATTTGGGACACATGT
The DNA here is from genome assembly GCF_040958095.1 of Procambarus clarkii. Classification (NCBI taxonomy): domain Eukaryota; kingdom Metazoa; phylum Arthropoda; class Malacostraca; order Decapoda; family Cambaridae; genus Procambarus; species Procambarus clarkii. The sequence continues at coordinate 1,260,831 of NC_091172.1, forward strand.
GACCTAACGCGCTTTCAGAACTTGGCATATGTTGGGTATAAAAAGTAGCAATTTCAAACTGCGAACACGTGCAGAGAGCCAGAATTTGGCTACAAAATATGGCTCAGGCCTCGAAATTGAGATGTTTGGGATATTTTGAAAACTGCAGGGGAGTTTGCGCAAAATGTGACTCACTGTCACTTTCAGTACTTGGCATATGTTGGGTATAAAAAGTCGTAATTTCAAACTGCGAATACGTGCAGAGCGCCAGAATTTGGCTTCAAAATATGGCTCAGGCCTCGAAATTGGGATGTTTGGGATATTTTGAAAACTGCAGGGAGGTTTGGGACAAATTTGATTTAACGCCGCTTTCAGTACTTGGCATATGTTCGGTATAAAAATTCGTAATTTCAATCTGCGAATACGTGCAGAGAGCCAATATTTTGTTCCAAAATATGGCTCAGGCCTCGAAATTGGGATGTTTTGGATATTTTGAAAACTGCAGGGGAGTTTGTGCAAAATGTGACTCACTGCCACTTTCAGTACTTGGCATATGTTGGGTATAAAAAGTCGTAATATCAAACTGTGAATACGTGCAGAGATCCAGACGTTGACTCCAAAATATGGCTCAGACCTCGATATTGGGATGTTTGGAATATTTTGAAAACTGCAGGGAGGTTTGGGACAAATGTGACAAAACGCCGCTTTCAGTACTTCGCATATGTTGGGTATAAAAAAGTCGTAATTTCAAACTGCGAATACGTGCAGAGAGTCAAAATTTGGCACCAAAATATAGCTCAATCCTCGAAATTGGGATATTTGGGATATTTCGAAAACTGCAGGGGAGTTTGTGCAAAATGTGACTCACTGCCGCTTTCAGGACATGGCATATGTTGGGCATAAAAAGTCGTAATTTCTATCTGTGAATACGTGCATAGAGCCAGAATTTGGCTCGAAAATATGGCTTAGGTCTCGAAATTGGGATGTTTGGGATATATTGAAAACTGCAAGGAGGTATTGGACAAATGTGACCAAACGCCGCTTTCAGTACTTGGCATATGTTGGGTATATAAAGTCGTATTTTCAAACTGCGAATACGTGCAGAGACCCAGAATTTGGCTCCAAATTATGGTTCAGGCCTCGAAATTGAGATATTTGGGATATTTCGAAAACTGCAGGGGAGTTTGTGCAAAATGTGACTCAATGCCGCTTTAAGGACTTGGCATATGTTGGGTATAAAAAGTCGTAATTTCAAACTGCGAATACGTGCATAGAGCCAGAATTTTCTCCAAAATATGGCTCAGTCCTCGAAATTGGGGTGTTTGGGATATTTTGAAAACTGCAGGGGGGTTTGGGACAAATATGACCAAACGCCGCATTCAGAACATGGCATATATTGGGTATAAAAAATCGTAATTTCAAACTGCGAATACGTGCAGAGAGCCAGAATTTGGCTCCAAAATACGGCTCAGGTCTCGAAATTGAGATATTTGGGATATTTCGAAAAATACAGGGGAGTTTGTGCAAAATGTGACTAACTGCCGCTTTCAGGACTTAGCATATGTTGGGTATAAAATGTCGTAATTTCAATCTGCGAATACGTGCATAGAGCCAGAATTTGGCTCCAAAATATGGCTCAGGCCTCGAAATTGGGATGTTTTGAAAAATTTGCTAACTTTTTATTCCAGCATAGTTGAGGCAGTTGATAGTGGTAAGGATTGTGATGTTGTGTACCTTGACTTTAGCAAAGCTTTTGATACAGTGCCACATGAAAGACATTAAAAAGATAGAGGCTCATGGTATTGAGGGTGCTATATTAAACTGGATTAGGGCATGACTATACCAAAGGAAACAGAGAGTTAGTATAAATGGAGTCAAGTCAGAGTGGGGAAATGTTGTATGTGAGTGCCTCAAGGCTCTGTCCTGGGACCTCTGTTGTTTATAATATATATAAATGATTTAGATTCAAGTTTGAGTAGCAACATTTTCAAATTTGCCGATGATACGAAAATCGGTAGGGAAATTAATTCGGAGGAGGACTCACTATCACTTCAAGTTGATCTAGATAGGGTTTTGAAATAGTCAAAGGGTTGGCAAATGCAGTTTAATGCTGATAAGTGTAAAGTTCTGAGGCTAGGTAATGATGATAGAGTTACAAGATACGAGCTAGATGGTGTTGAGATTGCGAAGTCGGATTGCGAAAGGGATCTGGGAGTTACGATTAAGAACATAAGAACAAAGGCAACTGCAGAAGGCCTATTGGCCCATACGAGGCAGCTCCTATTTATAACCACCCAATCCCACTCATATACATGTCCAACCCGCGGTTGAAACAATCGAGGGACCCCCCTCCACAATGTTACGGGGCAATTGGTTCCACAAATCAACAACCCTGTTACTGAACCAGTATTTACCCAAGTATTTCCTAAATCTAAACTTATCCAATTTATACCCATTGTTTCGTGTTCTGTCTTGTGTTGATACTTTTAATACCCTATTAATATCCCCCCTGTTATGTCCATTCATCCACTTGTAAACCTCTATCATGTCACCCCTAACTCTTCGCCTTTCCAGTGAATGCAACTTAAGCTTTGTTAATCTTCTTCATATGAAAGATTTCTAATTTGGGGAATTAACTTAGTCATCCTACGCTGGACACGTTCAAGTGAATTTATATCCATTCTATAATATGGCGACCAAAACTGAACTGCAAAATCTAAATAGGGCCTAACTAGAGCAAGATATAGCTTGAGAACCACACCAGGTGTCTTGTTACTAACGCTGCGATTAATAAATCCAAGTGTCCGATTTGCCTTATTACGAACATTTATGCATTGAACCTTTTGTTTTAAATTCTTACTAATCATAACTCCCAGATCCCTTTCGCAATCCGACTTCGCAATCTCAACACCATCTAGCTCGTATCATGTAACTCATTACCATCATTACCTAACTTCAGAACTTTACATTTATCTGCATTAAACTGCATCTGCCAATCCTTTGACCATTTCAAAACCCTATCTAGATCAACTTGAAGTGATAGTGAGCCCTCCTCCGAATTAATTTCCCTACCGATTTTCAGTCGGTCAGGTGAAGTCACAGTGAGAGGTTGTGTTAACCGGAGCTCCTGAGTGTTGTTATATTATCATAGCAATATGGAAGTTGTAGTGAAGGACCTGGTGACTCTAGTGGGAGCCCTGAGGACAGAGTTGGACTCTCTGCGGGAGGAGGTGCGTCAGCTTAAAAAACAACGAGAAGTAACGAAGGAGGAGACCAGCAGTAAAGGGACCTCGTCTTGGAGAGTTGCGAAAGACAGGGGCCTTAAGAAGACTTTGATAAAGCCGCCTTCAAACGCCATAGCAACTTCAAATTCATTTGACGTTTTGGAGGACGAGTGCTGTGGAGAGACTGTGGATCGCGCAAAAGGGAAAGCAACGAAGAGAAAGGAAGCGCAGGCCCCTCAGAAAGTAAAGGAAGTACCTAAGCAAACATTAGTTGTGGGAGATTCCCAGATAAGGTATTTGGATAGAACGTTTTGTGCTAGAGATAGGGGGAACAGGTTAAGGGTTGCTATCCCGGAGCTGGCATTGGTGATATTATAAACAACATGAATGATATTATGGCTGGTAATGGGAACAATCCCATTATTTGCATTAGCGTGGGAGGAAATGATGTTGGTCGAGTCAGGAGTGAGGAACTGATTCAGAGGTATAAAACAGCCATAGAGTTAGTTAGGAGCAAGGGAGGAATCCCGATCATATGTGGCATTCTTCCAAGAAAGGGAGTGGGAAATGAATGGATATCGAGGGCACTTGGTGTCAATTGCCGGCTGGAAAGATATTGCAAATCAAATGCAATATCTTTCATAGACAACTGGGAACACTTCTATGGAAGAAATGAAATGTATGCTCGTGATGGGGTGCATCTATCGAGAGCTGGGGTTGTTGCTGTTGCGAACTCGCTAGAAGAAGTGGTTAGAGGTGTTTGTTTGGGTTTAAACTGTTAGTAGATAGAGGTATGGGAATTGATTTGGAGGAAGGAGGTAATAAAAGTATGTGTTTGTGGGAGAAAGGAATTGGCAAAACGATCAGGGAAAGAGAAGGTCCGCAAAATAACAATTCACTTAGGGTATATTACACTAACAGTAGAAGTCTAAGAAATAAAATTAACGAATTAAATGCTCTTGTCTGCACAGAAAAAATAGATATTATTGCACTTACCGAAACGTGGATGAATGTAGAAAATAGAGAACTATTAGCTGAATATCAAATATATGGATTTAAACTATTTCACACAGATAGATATATTAGACGAGGAGGTGGAGTAGCCATATATGTTAGGGACAATTTGAAATGTAGTCTCAAAGAGGGAATCAAAACAGAGCCACACACAGAAACTATTTGGATTGAATTAAACGAAAAAGCTAATAATATTATAATAGGAGTAATATATAGGCCACCAAATTTAGACAGAATGGAAGCAAAGCATCTATGGGATGAAATATCTAGAGCATCTAGATCTAACAGTATTTATGTCATGGGTGACTTTAATTTTAGCGGAATAAACTGGTTGAACAAAACAGGGAATAGTGAAGCAGAAGATTTTCTAGAATTAATTGACGATTGCTTTCTTACGCAACACATTAAGGAACCAACACGGGAAAATAATATTTTAGATTTAGTGTTAACTAACAGGGAAACGCAAATTAATGACATCGAAATAGGGAGTGAGCTAGGGAGCAGTGATCACAAAGAAATCAGATTTAGCATAGAATGGAATAGACCAGTAGGAGAAAATTCTGTTAAAGTGCCAGATTTTCGAAAAGCTGATTTTAATAGCCTAAGAAATTTTTTGGGTCAAATTGATTGGAAAGGCTTGGGTATGGGGTGTGGGCCGGTCTTGGAGCGAGACATGAACCCAGAGATAGGTGACTTAAATGGGGATTTCGATGTGGATTCAATATATAACTTATTTAAGAATATTGTAAACAAAGCACAGGAACGTAGTATACCATACAAATTGAATAGATCGTATACTAATGACCCAAAGTGGATAACAAAGAATTTGAAGAACCTTATAGGTAAAAAGAGAGCTTGGTACAAAAGGATTAAAAATGGGGAGGTCACTTTAGAACAGGAATTCGTACAACTAGTTAGAAATGTTAAAAAAGAGATAAGGAAAGCAAAAAAAAAACTATGAAGTTCGCATAGCAGGGCAAGCAAAGACAAATCCTAAAGGGTTTTTTCAGTTATATCGTACTAAGACTAGGGAAAGGATAGGTCCATTAAAAACTGAGACAGGTCAAATAACAGATAGAGATGAAGAGATGAGTAGTATTTTTAATAAATATTTTGTATCTGTATTTACTAAAGAGGAACTTAACAATATGCCTTCAGCCGAACAAGTCTATGTGGGTGGGGACGAGGACAGGTTGACGAGTTTAGCAGTTACCAGGGAGGATGTTCTTAAACAAATAGTAAAACTCAAACCAAACAAATCCCCAGGGCCGGATGAAGTGTTTGCTAGGGTGCTTAAAGAATGCAAAGAGGAGCTTTGTGACCCACTGTCAACCATATTTAATAAATCAATAGAGTCAGGCAGAGTGCCAGAGTTTTGGAAAGTTGCTAATGTGATACCAGTTTTTAAGAAAGGAGATAGATCACTTGCGTCTAACTATCGACCAATTAGCCTAACGTCTATTGTGGGAAAGTTACTCGAATCTATAATAGCAAATAAAATTCGTCTTCATCTTGAAAAACATAAATTAATAATTGAGTCGCAACATGGTTTTATAAATGGCCGTTCATGTTTAACAAATTTGTTATCTTTTTATTCTAGCATTGTTGAGGCAGTTGATAGTGGTAAGGATTGCGATGTTGTATACCTTGACTTTAGCAAAGCTTTTGATACAGTGCCACATGAAAGACTGATTAAAAAAAATAGAGTCTCATGGTATTGGGGGTGCTATATTAAGCTGGATTAGGGCATGGCTATACCAAAGGAAACAGAGAGTTTATAAATGGAATCAAGTCAGAGTGGGAAAATGTTGTAAGTGGAGTGCCTCAAGGCTCTGTCCTGGGACCTCTGTTGTTTATAATATATATAAATGATTTAGATTCAGGTTTGAGTAGCAAATTTGCAAATTTGCCGATGATACGAAAATCGGTAGGGAAATTAATTCGGAGGAGGACTCACTATCACTTCAAGTTGATCTAGATAGGGTTTTGAAATGGTCAAAGGATTGGCAGATGCAGTTTAATGCTGATAAATGTAAAGTTCTGAGGTTAGGTAATGATGATAGAGTTACAAGATACGAGCTAGATGGTGTTGTGATTGCGAAGTCGGATTGCGAAAGGGATCTGGGAGTTATGATTAGTAAGAATTTAAAACAAAAGGATCAATGCATAAATGTTCGTAATAAGGCAAATCGGACACTTGGATTTATTAATCGCAGCGTTAGTAACAAGACACCTGGTGTGGTTCTCAAGCTATATCTTGCTCTAGTTAGGCCCCATTTAGATTATGCAGTTCAGTTTTGGTCGCCATATTATAGAATGTATATAAATTCACTTGAACGTGTCCAGCGTAGGATGACTAAGTTAATTCCCCAAATTAGAAATCTTTCATATGAAGAAAGATTAACAAAGCTTAAGTTGCATTCACTGGAAAGGCGAAGAGTTAGGGGTGACATGATAGAGGTTTACAAGTGGATGAATGGACATAACCGGGGGGATATTAATAGGGTATTAAAAGTATCAACACAGGACAGAACACGAAACAATGGATATAAATTGGATAAGTTTAGATTTAGGAAAGACTTGGGTAAATACTGGTTCAGTAACAGGGTTGTTGATTTGTGGAACCAATTGCCGCGTAACATTGTGGAGGTGGGGTCCCTCGATTGTTTCAAGCACGGGTTGGACAAGTATATGAGTGGGATTGGGTGGTTATAGAATAGGAGCTGCCTCGTATGGGCCAATAGGCCTTCTGCAGTTACCTTTGTTCTTATGTTCTTATGTATCATCGGCAAATTTGCAAATGTTGCTACTCAAACCTGAATCTAAATTATTATATATATTATAAACAACAGAGGTCCCAGGACAGAGCCTTGAGGCACTCACATACAACATTTTCCCACTCTGACTTGACTCCATTTATACTAACTCTCTGTTTCCTTTGGTATAGTCATGCCCCTAATCCAGTTTAATATAGCACCCCCAATACCATGAGCCTCTATCTTTTTAATGTCTTTCATGTGGCACTGTATCAAAAGCTTTGCTAAAGTCAAGGTACACAACATCACAATCCTTACCACTATCAACTGCCTCAACTATGCTAGAATAAAAATATAACAAATTTGTTAAACATGAACGGCCATTTATAAAACCATGTTGCGACTCAATTATTAATTTATGTTTTTCAAGATGAAGACGAATTTTATTTGCTACTATAGATTCGAGTAACTTTCCCACAATAGACGTTAGGCTAATTGGTCGATAGTTAGACGCAAGTGATCTATCTCCTTTCTTAAAAACTGGTATCACATTAGCAACTTTCCAAAACTCTGGCACTCTGCCTGACTCTATTGATTTATTAAATATGGTTGACAGTGGGTCACAAAGCTCCTCTTTGCATTCTTTAAGCACCCTGGCAAACACTTCATCCGGCCCTGGGGATTTGTTTGGTTTGAGTTTTTCTATTTGTTTAAGAACAAATAGAAATAGTTTAGTAGTTACCTCCCTGGTAACTACTAAACTCGTCAACCTGTCCTCGTCCCCACCCACATAGACTTGTTCGGCTGAACTTGCATACTGTTAAGTTCCTCTTTAGTAAATACAGATACAAAATATTTATTAAAAATACTACTCATCTCTTCATCACTATCTGACCTGTCTCAGTTTTTAATGGACCTATCCTTTCCCTAGTCTTAGTACGATATAACTGAAAAAAACCCTTTAGGATTTGTCTTTGCTTGCCCTGCAATGCGAACTTCATAGTTTCTTTTTGCTTTCCTTATCTCTTTTTTAACATTTCTAACCAGTTGTACGAATACCTGTTCTAAAGTGACCTCCCCATTTTTAATCCTTTTGTACCAAGCTCTCTTTTTCCTAACCTAAGGTTCTTCATAAGAACATAAGAACAAAGGTAACTGCAGAAGGCCTATTGGCCCATACGAGGCAGCTCCTATTCTATAACCACCCAATCCCACTCATATACTTGTCCAACCCGTGCTTGAAACAATCGAGGGACCCCACCTCCACAATGTTACGCGGCAATTGGTTCCACAAATCAACAACCCTGTTACTGAACCTGTATTTACCCAAGTTTTTCCTAAATCTAAACTTATACAATTTATATCCATTGTTTCGTGTTCTGTCCTGTGTTGATACTTTTAATACCCTATTAATATCCCCCCGGTTATGTCCATTCATCCACTTGTAAACCTCTATCATGTCACCCCTAACTCTTCGCCTTTCCAGTGAATGCAACTTAAGCTTTGTTAATCTTTCTTCATATGAAAGATTTCTAATTTGGGGAATTAACTTAGTCATCCTACGCTGGACACGTTCAAGTGAATTTATATCCATTCTATAATATGGCGACCAAAACTGAACTGCATAATCTAAATGGGGCCTAACTAGAGCAAGATATAGCTTGAGAACCACACCAGGTGTCTTGTTACTAACGCTGCGATTAATAAATCCAAGTGTCCGATTTGCCTTATTACGAACATTTATGCATTGATCCTTTTGTTTTAAATTCTTACTAATCATAACTCCCAGATCCCTTTCGCAATCCGACTTCGCAATCACAACACCATCTAGCTCGTATCTTGTAACTCTATCATCATTACCTAACCTCAGAACTTTACATTTATCAGCATTAAACTGCATCTGCCAATCCTTTGACCATTTCAAAACCCTATCTAGATCAACTTGAAGTGATAGTGAGTCCTCCTCCGAATTAATTTCCCTACCGATTTTCGTATCGGCAAATTTGCAAATGTTGCTACTCAAACCTGAATCTAAATCATTTATATATATTATAAACAACAGAGGTCCCAGGACAGAGCCTTGAGGCACTCATAAGAACATAAGAACAAAGGTAACTGCAGAAGGCCTATTGGCCCATACGAGGCAGCTCCTATTCTATAACCACCCAATCCCACTCATATACTTGTCCAACCCGCGCTTGAAACAATCGAGGGACCCCACCTCCACCACGTTACGCGGCAATTGGTTCCACAAATCTACAACCCTGTTACTGAACCAGTATTTACCCAAGTCTTTCCTAAATCTAAACTTCTCCAATTTATACCCATTGTTTCGTGTTCTGTCCTGTGTTGATACTTTTAATACCCTATTAATATCCCCCTTGTTATGTCCATTCACCCACTTGTAAACCTCTATCATGTCGTCCCTAACTCTTCGCCTTTCCAGTGAATGCAACTTAAGCTTTGTTAATCTTTCTTCATATGAAAGATTTCTAATTTGGGGAATTAACTTAGTCATCCTACGCTGGACACGTTCAAGTGAATTTATATCCATTCTATAATATGGCGACCAAAAACTGAACTGCATAATCTAAATGGGGCTTAACTAGAGCAAGATATAGCTTGAGAACCACACCAGGTGTCTTGTTACTAACGCTGCGATTAATAAATCCAAGTGTCCGATTTGCCTTATTACGAACATTTATGCATTGATCCTTTTGTTTTAAATTCTTACTAATCATAACTCCCAGATCCCTTTCGCAATCCGACTTCGCAATCACAACACCATCTAGCTCGTATCTTGTAACTCTATCATCATTACCTAACCTCAGAACTTTACATTTATCAGCATTAAACTGCATCTGCCAATCCTTTGACCATTTCAAAACCCTATCTAGATCAACTTGAAGTGATAGTGAGTCCTCCTCCGAATTAATTTCCCTACCGATTTTCGTATCATCGGCAAATTTGCAAATGTTGCTACTCAAACCTGAATCTAAATCATTTATATATATTATAAACAACAGAGGTCCCAGGACAGAGCCTTGAGGCACTCCACTTACAACATTTTCCCACTCTGACTTGATTCCATTTATACTAACTCTCTGTTTCCTTTGGTATAGCCATGCCCTAATCCAGCTTAATATAGCACCCCCAATACCATGAGACTCTATTTTTTTAATCAGTCTTTCATGTGGCACTGTATCAAAAGCTTTGCTAAAGTCAAGGTATACAACATCACAATCCTTACCACTATCAACTGCCTCAACAATGCTAGAATAAAAAGATAACAAATTTGTTAAACATGAACGGCCATTTATAAAACCATGTTGCGACTCAATTATTAATTTATGTTTTTCAAGATGAAGACGAATTTTATTTGCTATTATGGATTCGAGTAACTTTCCCACAATAGACGTTAGGCTAATTGGTCGATAGTTAGACGCAAGTGATCTATCTCCTTTCTTAAAAACTGGTATCACATTAGCAACTTTCCAAAACTCTGGCACTCTGCCTGACTCTATTGATTTATTAAATATGGTTGACAGTGGGTCACAAAGCTCCTCTTTGCATTCTTTAAGCACCCTGGCAAACACTTCATCCGGCCCTGGGGATTTGTTTGGTTTGAGTTTTACTATTTGTTTAAGAACATCCTCCCTGGTAACTGCTAAACTCGTCAACCTGTCCTCGTCCCCACCCACATAGACTTGTTCGGCTGAAGGCATATTGTTAAGTTCCTCTTTAGTAAATACAGATACAAAATATTTATTAAAATACTACTCATCTCTTCATCACTATCTGTTATTTGACCTGTCTCAGTTTTTAATGGACCTATCCTTTCCCTAGTCTTAGTACGATATAACTGAAAAAACCCTTTAGGATTTGTCTTTGCTTGCCCTGCTATGCGAACTTCATAGTTTCTTTTTGCTTTCCTTATCTCTTTTTTAACATTTCTAACCAGTTGTACGAATTCCTGTTCTAAAGTGACCTCCCCATTTTTAATCCTTTTGTACCAAGCTCTCTTTTTACCTATAAGGTTCTTCAAATTCTTTGTTATCCACTTTGGGTCATTAGTATACGATCTATTCAATTTGTATGGTAAACTACGTTCCTGTGCTTTGTTTAGAATATTCTTAAATAAGTTATATATTGAATCCACATCGAAATCCCCATTTAAGTCACCTATCGCTGGGTTCATGTCTCGCTCCAAGACCGGCCCACACCCCATACCCAAGACTTTCCAATCAATTTGACCCAAAAAATTTCTTAGGCTATTAAAATCAGCTTTTCGAAAATCTGGCACTTTAACAGAATTTTCTCCTACTGGTCTATTCCATTCTATGCTAAATCTGATTTCTTTGAGATCACTGCTCCCTAGCTCACTCCCTACCTCGATGTCATTAATTTGCGTTTCCCTGTTAGTTAACACTAAATCTAAAATATTATTTTCCTGTGTTGGTTCCTTAATGTGTTGCGTAAGAAAGCAATCGTCAATTAATTCTAGGAAATCTTCTGCTTCACTATTCCCTGTTTTGTTCAACCAGTTTATTCCTCTAAAATTAAAGTCACCCATGACATAAATACTGTTAGATCTAGATGCTCTAGATATTTCATCCCATAGGTGCTTTGCTTCCATTCTGTCTAAATTTGGTGGCCTATATATTACTCCTATTATAATATTATTTGCTTTTTCGTTTAATTCTATCCAAATAGTTTCTGTGTGTGGCTCTGTTTTGATTCCCTCTTTGAGACTACATTTCAAATTGTCCCTAACATATATGGCTACTCCACCTCCTCGTCTAATATATCTATCTGAGTGAAATAGTTTAAATCCATATATTTGATATTCAGCTAATAGTTCTCTATTTTCTACATTCATCCACGTTTCGGTAAGTGCAATAATATCTATTTTTTCTGTGCAGACAAGAGCATTTAATTCGTTAATTTTATTTCTTAGACTTCTACTGTTAGTGTAATATACCCTAAGTGAATTGTTATTTTGCGGACCTTCTCTTTCCCAGATCGTTTTGCCAATTCTTTTCTCCCACAAACACATACTTTTATTACCTCCTTCCTCCAAATCATTCCCATACCTCTATCTACTAACAGTTTAAACCCAAACAAACACCTCTAACCACTTCTTCCAATGAGTTCGCAACAGCAACAACCCCAGCTCTCGATAGATGCACCCCATCACGAGCATACATTTCATTTTTCCATAGAAGTGTTCCCAGTTGTCTATGAAAGATATTGCATTTGATTTGCAATATCTTTCCAGCCGGCAATTGACACCAAGTGCCCTCGATATCCATTCATTTCCCACTCCCTTTCTTGGAAGAATGCCACATATGATCGGGATTCCTCCCTTGCTCTTAACTAATTCTATGGCTGTTTTATACCTCTGAATCAGTTCCTCACTCCTAACTCGACCAACATCATTTCCTCCCGCGCTAATGCAAATAATGGGATTGTTCCCATTACCAGCCATAATATCATTCATGTTGTTTATAATATCACCAATGCCAGCTCCGGGATAGCAAACCCTTAACCTGTTCCCCCTATCTCTAGCACAAAACGCTCTATCCAAATACCTTATCTGGGAATCTCCCACAACTAATGTTTGCTTAGGTACCTTTACTTTCTGAGGGGCCTGCGCTTCCTTTCTCTTCGTTGCTTTCCCTTTTGCGCGATCCGCAGTCTCACCACAGCACTCGTCCTCCAAAACGTCAAATGAATTAGAAGTTGCTATGGCGTTTGAAGGCGGCTTTATCAAAGTCTTCTTAAGGCCCCTGTCTTTCACAACTCTCCAAGACGAGGTGCCTTTACTACTGGTCTCCTCCTTCGTTACTTCTCGTTGTTCTTTAAGCTGACGCACCTCCTCCCGCAGAGATTCCAACTCTGTCCTCAGGGCTCCCACTAGAGTCACCAGGTCCTTAACTACAACTTCCATATTGCTATGATAATATAACACTCAGGAGCTCCGGTTAACACAACCTCTCACTGTGACTTCACCTGACTGACTGAAAGCCGCCTACTTCACCTGACTGACTGAAAGCCGCCCACTCCACTTACAACATTTTCCCACTCTGACTTGATTCCATTTATACTAACTCTCTGTTTCCTTTGGTATAGCCATGCCCTAATCAAGCTTAATATAGCACCCCCAAATCCAGCTTAATATAGCACCCCCAAATTCTTTGTTATCCACTTTGGGTCATTAGTATTCGATCTATTCAATTTGTATGGTATACTACGTTCCTGTGCTTTGTTTAGAATATTCTTAAATAAGTTATATATTGAATTCACATCGAAATCCCCATTTACGTCACCTATCGCTGGGTTCATGTCTCGCTCCAAGACCGGCCCCCACCCCATACCCAAGACTTTCCAATCAATTTGACCCAAAAAATTTATAAGGCTATTAAAATCAGCTTTTCGAAAATCTGGCACTTTAACAGAATTTTCTCCTACAGGTCTATTCCATTCTATGCTAAATCTGATTTCTTTGTGATCACTGTTCCCTAGCTCACTCCCTATTTCGATGTCATCACTCCCTATTTCGATGTCATTAGTAAGAATTTAAAACAAAAGGATCAATGCATGAATGTTCGTAATAAGGCGAATAGGACACTGGGATTTATTAATCGAAGCGTTAGTAACAAGACACCTGGTGTGGTTCTTAAGCTATATCTTGCTCTGGTTAGGCCCCATTTAGATTATGCAGTTCAGTTTTGGTCGCCGTATTATAGAATGGGATATAAATTCACTTGAACGTGTCCAACGTAGGATGACTAAGTTAAATTCCCCAAATTAGAAATCTTTCATATGAAGAAAGATTAACAAAGCTTAAGTTGCATTCACTGGAAAGGCGAAGAGTTAGGGGTGACATGATAGAGGTTTACAAGTGGATGAATGGACATAACAGGGGGGATATTAATAGGGTATTAAAAATATCAACACAAGACAGAACACGAAACAATGGGTATAAATTGGATAAGTTTAGATTTAGGAAAGACTTGGGTAAATACTGGTTCAGTAACAGGGTTGTTGATTTGTGGAACCAATTGCCGCGTAACGTGGTGGTGGTGGTGTCCCTCGATTGTTTCAAGCGCGGGTTGGACAAGTATATGAGTGGGATTAGGTGGTTATAGAATAGGAGCTGCCTCGTATGGGCCAATAGGCCTTCTGCAGTTACCTTTGTTCTCATGTTCTTATGCAGGGAGGTTTTGGACAAATGTGACGAAACGCCGCTTTCAGTACTTGGCATATGTTGGGTATATAAATTCGTAATTTCAAACTGTGAATACGTGCAGAGAGCCAGAATTTGGCTCCAAAATATGGCTCAAGCCTCGAAATTGGGATGTTTGGGATATTTTGAAAACTGCAGGGGGGATTGAGACAAATGTGACCAAACGTAGCTTTCAGTACTTGGCATGTTGAGCATAAAAAAGTATTAATTTCAAACTGCGAATACGTGCAGAGAGCCAGAATTTGGTTCCAAAATATGGCTCAGGCCTCGAAATTGGGATATTTGGGATATTTCGAAAACTGCAGGGGAGTTTGTGCGAAATGTGACTCACTGCCGCTTTCAGTACTTGGCATATGTTGGGTATAAAAATCGTAATATCAACTGCGAATACGTGCAGAGAGCCAGAATTTGGCTCCAAAATATGGCTCAGGCTTCGATATTGTGATGTTTGGGATAAATTTGAAAACTGCTGGGAGGTTTGGGACAAATGTAACCAAACGCCGCTTTCAGTACTTGGCATATGTTGGGTATAAAAAAGTCGTAATTTCAAACTGGGAATACGTGCATAGAGCCAGAATGTGGTTCCAAAATATGGCTCAGGCCTCGAAATTAGGATATTTGGGATATTTCGAAAACTGCAGGGGAGTTTGTGCGAAATGTGACACACTGCCTCTTTCAAGACTTGGCATATGTTGGGTATAAAATGTCGTAATTTCAAACCGCGAATACGTGCAGAGAGCAAATATTTGGTTCCAAAATATGGCTCAGGCTTCGAAATTGGGATGTTTGGGATATTTTGAAAACTGCAGGGGAGTTTGTGCAAAATGTGACTCACTGCCACTTTCAGTACTTGGCATATGTTGGGTATAAAAAGTCGTAATATCAAACTGTGAATACGTGCAGAGATCCAGACGTTGACTCCAAAATATGGCTCAGGCCTCGATATTGGGATGTTTGGGATATTTTGAAAACTGCAGGGAGGTTTGGGACAAATGTGACAAAACGGCGCTTTTAGTACTTCGCATATGTTGGGTATAAAAAAGTCGTAATTTCAAACGGCGAATACGTGCAGAGAGCCAGAATTTGGCTCCAAAATGTGAATCAGGCCTCAAAATTGGGATGTTTGGGATATTTTGAAAACTGCAGGGGGGATTGAGACATGTGACTCACTGCTGCTTTCAGTACTTGGAAGATGTTGAGTATAAAACTCGTAATTTCAAACTGCGAATACGTGCAGAGAGCCAGAATTTGGCTACAAAATATGGCTCAGGCCTCGAAATTAGGATGTTTGGGATATTTTGAAAACTGCAGGGGAGTTTGCGCAAAATGTGACTCACTGCCACTTTCAGTACTTGGCATATGTTGGGTATAAAAAATCGTAATATCAAAATATGAATACGTGCAGAGAGCCAGACGGTGGCTCCAAATTATGACTCAGGCCTCGATATTAGGATGTTTGGGATATTTAGAAAATTGCAGGGAGGATTGGGACAAATGTGACCAAACGCAGCTTTCAGTACTTGGCATATGTTGGGTATAAAAAAGTCGCAATTTCAAACTGCGAATACGTGTAGAGAGCCAGAATTTGGCTCCAAAATATGGCTCAGGCCTCGAAATTGGGATATTTGGGATATTTCGAAAACTGCAGGGGAGTTTGTGCAAAATGTGACTCACTGCCACTTTCAGGACTTGGCATATGTTGGGTATAAAAAGTCATAAGTTCAATCTGCGAATACGTGCATAGAGCCAGAATTTGGCTCCAAAATATGGCTGAGGCCTCGAAATTGAGATGTTTGGAATATTTTGAAAACTGCAGGGGGGATTGGGACAAATGTGACCAAACGCCGCTTTTAGTACTTGGCATATGTTGGGTATAAAAAGTAGTAATTTCAAACTGCGAATACGTGCAGAGAGCCAGAATTTGGCTACAAAATATGGCTCAGGCCTCGAAATTGGGATGTTTGGGATATTTTGAAAACTGAAGGGAGGTTTGGGACAAATATGACCAAGCGGCGCTTTCAGTACTTGGCATATGTTGGGTATAAAAAATTCGCAATTTCAAACTGCGAATACGTGCAGAGAGCCAGAATTTGGCTCCAAAATACGGCTCAGGCCTCGAAATTGGGATATTTTGAAAACTGCAGGGGAGTTTGCGCAAATTGTGACTCACTGTTACTTTCAGTACCTGGCATATGTTGGGTATAAAAAGTCGTAATATCAAAATATGAATACGTGCAGAGAGCCAGACGTTGGCTACAAATTATGACTCAGGCCTCGAAATTGGGATGTTTGGGATATTTTGAAAACTGCAGGGGAGTTTGCGCAAAATGTGACTGACTGCCACTTTCAGTACTTGGCATATGTTGGGTATAAAAAGTCGTAATTTCAAACTGCAAATACGTGCAGAGAGCCAGAATTTGGCTACAAAATATGGCTCAGGCCTCGAAATTGGGATGTTTAGGATATTTTGAAAACTGCAGGGGGGAAGGAGACAAATGTGACCATATGCATTGGAGACATATGCATTGGCATATGTTGGGTATAAAAAAATCGTAATTTCAAACTGCGAATACGTGCAGAGAGCCAGAATTTGGCTCCAAAATATGGCTCAGGCCTTGAAATTGAGATGTTTGGAATATTTTGAAAACAGCAGGGGGGATTGAGACTGATGTGACCAAACACCGCTTTTAGTACTTGGCATATGTTGGGTATAAAAAGTCGTAATTTCTAACTGCGAATACGTGCAGAGAGCCAGAATTTGGCTACAAAATATGGCTCAGGCCTCGAAATTGGGATGTTTGGGATATTTTGAAAACTGCAGGGGAGTTTGCGCAAAATGTGACTCACTGCCACTTTCAGTACTTGGCATATGTTGGGTATAAAAAGTCGTAATATCAAAATATGAATACGTGCAGAGAGCCAGACGTTGGCTCCAAATTATGACTCAGGCTTCGATATTAGGATGTTTGGGATATTTAGAAATATGCAGGGAGGATTGGGACAAATGTGACCAAACGCCGCTTTCAGGACTTGGCATATGTTGGGCATAAAAAAGTCACAATTTCAAACTGCGAATACGTGCAGAGAGCCAGAATTTGGCTCCAAAATATGGCTCAGGCCTCGAAATTGGGATGTTTGGGATATTTTGAAAACTGCAGGGGGGATTGAGACAAATGTGACCAAACGCATTGGCATATGTTGGGTATAAAAAAGTCGTAATTTCAAAATGCGAATACGTGCAAAGAGCCAGAATTTGGCTCCAAAATATGGCTCAGGCATCGAAATTGGGATATTTAGGATATTTTGAAAACTGCAGGGGAGTTTGTGCAAAATGTGACTCACTGCTGCTTTCAGTACTTGGAAGATGTTGGGTATAAAAGTCGTAATTTCAAACTGCGAATACGTGCAGAGATCCAGAATTTGGCTACAAAATATGGCTGAGGCCTCGAAATTGGTATGTTTGGGATATTTTGAAAACTGCAGGGGAGTTTGCGCAAAGTGTGACTCACTGCCACTTTCAGGACTTTGCATATGTTGGGTATAAAAAGTCATAAATTCAATCTGCGAATACGTGCATAGAGCCAGAATTTGGCTCCAAAATATGGCTGAGGACTCGAAATTGAGATGTTTGGAATATTTTGAAAACTGCATCGGGGGATTGGGACAAATGTGACCAAACGCCGCTTTTAGTACTTGGCATATGTTGGGTCTAAAAAGTCGTAATTTCATACTGCGAATACGTGCAGAGAGCCAGAATTTGGCTACAAAATATGCCTCAGGCCTCGAAATTGGGATGTTTGGGATATTTTGAAAACTGCAGGGGAGTTTGCGCAAAGTGTGACTCACTGCCACTTTCAATACTTGGCATATGTCGGGTATAAAAAGTCGTAATATCAAAATATGAATACGTGCAGAGAGCCAGACGTTGGCTCCAAATTATGACTCAGGCCTCAATATTAGGATGTTTGGGATATTTAGAAAATTGCAGGGAGGGTAGGGACAAATGTGACCAAACGCCGCTTTCAGTACTTGGCATATGTTGGGCATAAAAAAGTCGTAATTTCAAACTGCGAATACGTGCAGAGAGCCAGAATTTGGCTCCAAAATATGGCTCAGGCCTCGAAATTGGGATGTTTGGGATATTTTGAAAACTGCAGGGGGGATTGAGACAAATGTGACCAAACGCATTGGCATATGTTGGGTATAAAAAAGTCGTAATTTCAAAATGCGAATACGTGTAGAGAGCCAGAATTTGGCTCCAAAATATGGCTCAGGCATCGAAATGGGGATATTTGGGATATTTTAAAACTGCAGGGGAGTTTGTGCAAAATGTGACTCACTTCTGCTTTCAGTACTAGGAATATATTGGGTATAAAAAGTCGTCATTTCAAACTGCGAATACGTGTAGAGAGCCAGAATTTGGCTCCAAAATATGGCTCAGGCCTCGAAATTGAGATGTTTGGAATATTTTGAAAACTGCAGGGAGGTTTGGGACAAATATGACCAAACGTCACTTTCAGTTCTTTGCATATGTTGGGTATATAAAACCGTAATTTCAAACTGCAAATACGTTCAGAGAGCCAGAATTCGGCTCGAAAATATGGCTCAGGCCTCGAAATTAGCATGTTTGGGATATTTTGAAAACTGCAGGGAGCTTTGGGACAAATGTGACCAAACGCCGCTTTCAGTACTTGGCATAAGTTGGGTATAAAAAGTCATAATTTCAAACTGCGAATACGTGCAGAGAGCCAGAATTTGGCTCCAAAATATGGCTCAGGCCTTGAAATTGAGATGTTTGGAATATTTTGAAAACAGCAGGGGGGATTGGGACAGATGTGACCAAACTCCGCTTTTAGTACTTGGCATATGTTGGGTATAAAAAGTCGTAATTTCTAACTGCGAATACGTGCAGAGAGCCAGAATTTGGCTACAAAATATGGCTCAGGCCTCGAAATTGGGATGTTTGGGATATTTTGAAAACTGCAGGGGAGTTTGCGCAAAATGTGACTCACTGCCACTTTCAGTACTTGGCATATGTTGGGTATAAAAAATCGTAATATCAAAATATGAATACGTGCAGAGAGCCAGACGGTGGCTCCAAATTATGATTCAGGCCTCGATATTAGGATGTTTGGGATATTTAGAAAATTGCAGGGAGGATTGGGACAAATGTGACCAAACGCAGCTTTCAGTACTTGGCATATGTTGGGTATAAAAAAGTCGCAATTTCAAACTGCGAATACGTGTAGAGAGCCAGAATTTGGCTCCAAAATATGGCTCAGGCCTCGAAATTGGGATATTTGGGATATTTCGAAAACTGCAGGGGAGTTTGTGCAAAATGTGACTCACTGCCACTTTCAGGACTTGGCATATGTTGGGTATAAAAAGTCATAAGTTCAATCTGCGAATACGTGCATAGAGCCAGAATTTGGCTCAAAAATATGGCTGAGGCCTCGAAATTGAGATGTTTGGAATATTTTGAAAACTGCAGGGGGGATTGGGACAAATGTGACCAAATGCCGCTTTTAGTACTTGGCATATGTTGGGTATAAAAAGTAGTAATTTCAAACTGCGAATACGTGCAGAGAGCCAGAATTTGGCTACAAAATATGGCTCAGGCCTCGAAATTGGGATGTTTGGGATATTTTGAAAACTGCAGGGAGGTTTGGGACAAATATGACCAAACGGCGCTTTCAGTACTTGGCATATGTTGGGTATAAAAAAGTCGCAATTTCAAACTGCGAATACGTGCAGAGAGCCAGAATTTGGCTCCAAAATACGGCTCAGGCCTCGAAATTGGGATATTTTGAAAACTGCAGGGGAGTTTGCGCAAATTGTGACTCACTGTTACTTTCAGTACCTGGCATATGTTGGGTATAAAAAGTCGTAATATCAAAATATGAATACGTGCAGAGAGCCAGACGTTGGCTACAAATTATGACTCAGGCCTCGATATTGGGATGTTTGGGATATTTAGAAAATTGCAGGGAGGATTGGGACAAATGTGACCAAACGCCGCTTTCAGTACTTGGCATATGTTGGGTATAAAAAAGTCGCAATTTCAAACTGCGAATACGTGCAGAGAGCTAGAATTTGGCTACAAAATATGGCTCAGGCCTCGAAATTGGGATGTTTGGGATATTTTGAAAACTGCAGGGGGGAAGGAGACAAATGTGTTCAAACGCATTGGCATATGTTGGGTATAAAAAAGTCGTAATTTCAAACTGCGAATACGTGCATAGAGCCAGAATTTTGCTCCAAAATATGGCTCAGGCCTCGAAATTGGGATATTTGGAATATTTCGAAAACTGCAGGGGAGTTTGTGCAAAATGTGACTCACTGCTGCTTTCAGGACTTGGCATATCTTGGGTATAAAAAGTCGTAAATATAATCTGCGAATACGTGCATAGAGCAAGAATTTGGCTCCAAA
Source organism: Procambarus clarkii (assembly GCF_040958095.1). Lineage (NCBI taxonomy): Eukaryota > Metazoa > Arthropoda > Malacostraca > Decapoda > Cambaridae > Procambarus > Procambarus clarkii. The sequence continues at coordinate 1,281,483 of NC_091172.1, forward strand.
ATATGGCTGAGGCCTCGAAATTGGGATGTTTAGGATATTTTGAAAACTGCAGGGAGGTTTGGGACAAATATGACCAAACGCCGCTTTCAGTACTTGGCATAAGTTGGGTATAAAAAGTCGTAATTTCAAACTGCGAATACGTGCAGAGAGCCAGAATTTGGCTCCAAAATATGGCTCAGGCCTTGAAATTGAGATGTTTGGAATATTTTGAAAACAGCAGGGGGGATTGGGACAGATGTGACCAAACGCCGCTTTTAGTACTTGGCATATGTTGGGTATAAAAAGTCATAATTTCTAACTGCGAATACGTGCAGAGAGCCAGCATTGGCTACAAAATATGGCTCAGGCCTCGAAATTGGGATGTTTGGGATATTTTGAAAACTGCAGGGGAGTTTGCGCAAAATGTGACCCACTGCCACTTTCAGTACTTGGCATATGTTGGGTTTAAAAAATCGTAATATCAAAATATGAATACGTGCAGAGAGCCAGACGTTGGCTCCAAATTATGACTCAGGCCTCGATATTAGGATGTTTGTGATATTTAGAAAATTGCAGGGAGGATTGGGACAAATGTGACCAAACGCAGCTTTCAGTACTTGGCATATGTTGGGTATAAAAAAGTCGCAATTTCAAACTGCGAATACGTGTAGAGAGCCAGAATTTGGCTCCAAAATATGGCTCAGGCCTCGAAATTGGGATATTTGGGATATTTCGAAAACTGCAGGGGAGTTTGTGCAAAATGTGACTCACTGCCACTTTCAGGACTTGGCATATGTTGGGTATAAAAAGTCATAAGTTCAATCTGCGAATACGTGCATAGAGCCAGCATTTGGCTCCAAAATATGGCTGAGGCCTCGAAATTGAGATGTTTGGAATATTTTGAAAACTGCAGGGGGGATTGGGACAAATGTGACCAAACGCCGCTTTTAGTACTTGGCATATGTTGGGTATAAAAAGTAGTAATTTCAAACTGCGAATACGTGCAGAGAGCCAGAATTTGGCTACAAAATATGGCTCAGGCCTCGAAATTGGGATGTTTGGGATATTTTGAAAACTGCAGGGAGGTTTGGGACAAATATGACCAAACGTCGCTTTCAGTACTTGGCATATGTTGGGTATAAAAAAGTCGCAATTTCAAACTGCGAATACGTGCAGAGAGCCAGAATTTGGCTCCAAAATACGGCTCAGGCCTCGAAATTGGGATATTTTGAAAACTGCAGGGGAGTTTGCGCAAATTGTGACTCACTGCTACTTTCAGTACCTGGCATATGTTGGGTATAAAAAGTCGTAATATCAAAATATGAATACGTGCAGAGAGCCAGACGTTGGCTACAAATTATGACTCAGGCCTCGATATTGGGATGTTTGGGATATTTAGAAAATTGCACGGAGGATTGGGACAAATGTGACCAAACGCCGCTTTCAGTACTTGGCATATGTTGGGTATAAAAAAGTCGCAATTTCAAACTGCGAATACGTGCAGAGAGCTAGAATTTGGCTACAAAATATGGCTCAGGCCTCGAAATTGGGATGTTTGGGATATTTTGAAAACTGCAGGGGGGAAGGAGACAAATGTGTTCAAACGCATTGGCATATGTTGGGTATAAAAAAGTCGTAATTTCAAACTGCGAATACGTGCAGAGAGCCAGAATTTTGCTCCAAAATATGGCTCAGGCCTCGAAATTGGGATATTTGGAATATTTCGAAAACTGCAGGGGAGTTTGTGCAAAATGTGACTCACTGCTGCTTTCAGGACTTGGCATATCTTGGGTATAAAAAGTCGTAAATATAATCTGCGAATACGTGCATAGAGCAAGAATTTGGCTCCAAAATATGGCTCAGGCCTCGAAATTGGGATGTTTAGGATATTTTGAAAACTGCAGGGAGGTTTGGGACAAATATTACTAAACGCCGCTTTTAGTACTTGACATATGTTGGGTATACAAAGCCGTAATTTCAAACTGCGAATACGTGCAGAGAGCCAGAAATTGGCTCCAAAATATGGCTCAGGCATCAAAATTGGGATATTTGGGATATTTTGAAAACTGCAGGGGAGTTTGTGCAAAATGTGACTCACTGCTGCTTTCAGTACTTGGAAGATGTTGGGTATAAAAGTCGTAAATTCAAACTGCGAATACGTGCAGAGATCCAGAATTTGGCTGCAAAATATGGCTCAGGCCTCGAAATTGGGATGTTTGGGATATTTTGAAAACTGCAGGGGAGTTTGCGCAAATTGTGACTCACTGCCACTTTCAGTACTTGGCATATGTTGGGTATTAAAAGTCGTAATATCAAAATATTAATACGTGCAGAGAGCCAGACGTTGGCTCCAAATTATGACTCAAGCCTCGATATTAGGATGTTTGGGATATTTAGAAAATTGCAGGGAGGATTGGGACAAATGTGACCAAACGCCGCTTTCAATACTTGGCATACGTTGGGTATAAAAAAGTCGCAATTTCAAACTGCGAATACGTGCAAAGAGCCAGAATTTGGCTCCAACACATGGCTAAGGCCTCGAAATTGGGCTATTTGGGATATTTTAAAAACTGCAGGGGAGTTTGTGCAAAATGTGACTCAGTGCTGCTTTCAGTACTAGGCATATACTGGGTATAAAAAGTCGTAATTTCAAACTGCGAATACGTGTAGAGAGCCAGAATTTGGCTCCAAAATATGACTCAGGCCTCGAAATTGGGATAGTTGGGATATTTCGAAAACTGCCGGGGAGTTTGTGCAAAATGTGACTCACTGCCACTTTCAGGACTTGGCATATGTTAGGTATAAAAAGTCATAAATTCAACCTGCGAATACGTGCATAGAGCCAGAATTTGGCTCTAAAATATGGCTAAGGCCTCGAAATTGGGATGTTCGGGATATTTTGAAAACTGCAGGGAGGTTTGGGACAAATATGACAAAACGTCACTTTCAGTACTTAGCATATGTTGGGTATATAAAACCGTAATTTCAAACTGCAAATACGTGCAGAGAGCCCGAATTTGGCTCAAAAATATGGCTCAGGCCTGGAAATTGAGATGTTTGGAATATTTTGAAAACAGCAGGGGGGATTGGGACAGATGTGACCAAACGCCGCTTTTAGTACTTGGCATATGTTGGGTATAAAAAGTCGTAATTTCAAACTGCGAATACGTGCAGAGAGCCAGAATTTGGCTACAAAATACGGCTCAGGCCTCGAAATTGGGATGTTTGGGATATTTTGAAAACTGCAGGGGAGTTTGCGCAAAATGTGACTCACTGCCACTTTCAGTACTTGGCATATGTTGGGTATAAAAAGTCGTAATATCAAAATGTGAATACGTGCAGAGAGTCAGAATATGGCTACAAAATATGGCTCAGGCCTCGAAATTGGGATGTTTGGGATATTTTGAAAACTGCAGGGGAGTTTGCGCAAAATGTGACTCACTGCCACTTTCAGTACTTGGCATATGTTGGGTATAAAAAGTCGGAATATCAAAATATGAATACGTGCAGAGAGCCAGACGTTGGCTCCAAAATATGACTCAGGCCTCGATATTGGGATGTTTGGGATATTTAGAAAACTGCAGGGAGGTTTGGGACAAATGTTACCAAACGCCGCTTTCAGTACTTGGCATATGTTGGGCACAAAAAAATCGCAATTTCAAACTGCGAATACGTGCAGAGAGCCAGAATTTGGCTCAAAAATATGGCTCAGGCCTCGAAATTGGGATATTTGGAATATTTCGAAAACTGCAGGGGAGTTTGTGCAAAATGGGACTCACTGCCGCTTTCAGGACATGGCATATGTTGGGTATAAAAAGTCGTAATTCCAAACTGCGAATACGTGCAGAGAGCCAGAATTTGGCTCCAAAATATGGCTCAGGCCTCGAAATTGAGATGTTTGGGATTGTTTAAAAACTGCAGGAGGGATTGGGACAGATGTGACCAAACGCCGCTTTTACTACTTGGCATATGATGGGTATAAAAAGTCGTAATTTCAAACTGCGAATACGTGCATAGAGCCAGAATTTGGCTACAAAATATGGCTCAGGCCTCGAAATTGGGATGTTTGGGATATTTTGAAAACTGCAGGGGGGATTGAGACATATGTGACTCACTGCTGCTTTCAGTACTTGGAAGATGTTGAGTATAAAACTCGTAATTTCAAACTGCGAATACGTGCAGAGAGCCAGAATTTGGCTCCAAAATATGGCTCAGGCCACGAAATTATGATATTTGGAATATTTCGAAAACTGCAGGGGAGTTTGTGCAAAATGTGACTCACTGCTGCTTTTAGTACTTGGCATATGTTGGGCATAAAAAAGTCGCAATTTCAAACTGCGAATACGTGCAGAGAGCCAGAATTTGGCTCCAAACTATGGCTATGGCCTCGAAATTGGGATATTTAGGGTATTTTGAAAACTGCAGGGGAGTTTGCGCAAATTGTGACTCACTGCCACTTTCAGTACTTGGCATATGTTGGGTATTAAAAGTCGTAATATCAAAATATTAATACGTGCAGAGAGCCAGACGTTGGCTCCAAATTATGACTCAAGCCTCGATATTAGGATGTTTGGGATATTTAGAAAATTGCAGGGAGGATTGGGACAAATGTGACCAAACGCCGCTTTCAATACTTGGCATACGTTGGGTATAAAAAAGTCGCAATTTCAAACTGCGAATACGTGCAAAGAGCCAGAATTTGGCTCCAACACATGGCTAAGGCCTCGAAATTGGGCTATTTGGGATATTTTAAAAACTGCAGGGGAGTTTGTGCAAAATGTGACTCAGTGCTGCTTTCAGTACTAGGCATATATTGGGTATAAAAAGTCGTAATTTCAAACTGCGAATACGTGTAGAGAGCCAGAATTTGGCTCCAAAATATGACTCAGGCCTCGAAATTGGGATAGTTGGGATATTTCGAAAACTGCCGGGGAGTTTGTGCAAAATGTGACTCACTGCCACTTTCAGGACTTGGCATATGTTAGGTATAAAAAGTCATAAATTCAACCTGCGAATACGTGCATAGAGCCAGAATTTGGCTCTAAAATATGGCTAAGGCCTCGAAATTGGGATGTTCGGGATATTTTGAAAACTGCAGGGAGGTTTGGGACAAATATGACAAAACGTCGCTTTCAGTACTTAGCATATGTTGGGTATATAAAACCGTAATTTCAAACTGCAAATACGTGCAGAGAGCCCGAATTTGGCTCAAAAATATGGCTCAGGCCTGGAAATTGAGATGTTTGGAATATTTTGAAAACAGCAGGGGGGATTGGGACAGATGTGACCAAACGCCGCTTTTAGTACTTGGCATATGTTGGGTATAAAAAGTCGTAATTTCAAACTGCGAATACGTGCAGAGAGCCAGAATTTGGCTACAAAATACGGCTCAGGCCTCGAAATTGGGATGTTTGGGATATTTTGAAAACTGCAGGGGAGTTTGCGCAAAATGTGACTCACTGCCACTTTCAGTACTTGGCATATGTTGGGTATAAAAAGTCGTAATATCAAAATGTGAATACGTGCAGAGAGTCAGAATATGGCTACAAAATATGGCTCAGGCCTCGAAATTGGGATGTTTGGGATATTTTGAAAACTGCAGGGGAGTTTGCGCAAAATGTGACTCACTGCCACTTTCAGTACTTGGCATATGTTGGGTATAAAAAGTCGGAATATCAAAATATGAATACGTGCAGAGAGCCAGACGTTGGCTCCAAAATATGACTCAGGCCTCGATATTGGGATGTTTGGGATATTTAGAAAACTGCAGGGAGGTTTGGGACAAATGTTACCAAACGCCGCTTTCAGTACTTGGCATATGTTGGGCACAAAAAAATCGCAATTTCAAACTGCGAATACGTGCAGAGAGCCAGAATTTGGCTCAAAAATATGGCTCAGGCCTCGAAATTGGGATATTTGGAATATTTCGAAAACTGCAGGGGAGTTTGTGCAAAATGGGACTCACTGCCGCTTTCAGGACATGGCATATGTTGGGTATAAAAAGTCGTAATTCCAAACTGCGAATACGTGCAGAGAGCCAGAATTTGGCTCCAAAATATGGCTCAGGCCTCGAAATTGAGATGTTTGGGATTGTTTAAAAACTGCAGGAGGGATTGGGACAGATGTGACCAAACGCCGCTTTTACTACTTGGCATATGATGGGTATAAAAAGTCGTAATTTCAAACTGCGAATACGTGCATAGAGCCAGAATTTGGCTACAAAATATGGCTCAGGCCTCGAAATTGGGATGTTTGGGATATTTTGAAAACTGCAGGGGGGATTGAGACATATGTGACTCACTGCTGCTTTCAGTACTTGGAAGATGTTGAGTATAAAACTCGTAATTTCAAACTGCGAATACGTGCAGAGAGCCAGAATTTGGCTCCAAAATATGGCTCAGGCCACGAAATTATGATATTTGGAATATTTCGAAAACTGCAGGGGAGTTTGTGCAAAATGTGACTCACTGCTGCTTTTAGTACTTGGCATATGTTGGGCATAAAAAAGTCGCAATTTCAAACTGCGAATACGTGCAGAGAGCCAGAATTTGGCTCCAAACTATGGCTATGGCCTCGAAATTGGGATATTTAGGGTATTTTGAAAACTGCAGGGGAGTTTGTGCAAAATGTGACTCACTGCGCTTTCAGGACTTGGCATATGTTGGGTATAAAAAGTCGTAATTCCAAACTGCGAACACGTGCAGAGAGCCAGAATTTGGCTCCAAAATATGGCTCAGGTCTCGAAATTGAGATGTTTGGGATATTTTGAAAACTGCCGGGGGGAATGAGTCAAATGTGACCAAACGCATTGGCATATGTTGGGTATAAAAAGTCGTAAATTCAATCTGCGAATACGTGCATAGAGCCAGAATTTGGCTCCAAAATATGGCTCAGGCCTCGAAATTGGGATGTTTAGGATATTTTGAAAACTGCAGGGAGGTTTGGGACAAATATGACCAAACGCCGCTCTCAGTACTTGGCATATGTTGCGTATACAAAGCCGTAATTTCAAACTGCGAATACGTGCTGAGAGCCAGAATTTGGCTCCAAAATATGGTTCAGGCCTCGAAATTGGGATGTTTGGGATTTTTTGAAAACTGCAGGGGGATTGAGACAAATGTGATCAAACGCATTGGCATATGTTGGGTATAAAAAAGTCGTAATTCGAAACTGCGAATACGTGCAGAGAGCCAGAATTTGGCACTAAAATATGGCTCAGGCATCGAAATTGAGATGTTTTGGATATTTTGAAACTGCTGGGGGGATTGAGACAAATGTGACCAAACGCATTGGCATATGTTGGGTATAAAAATGTCGTAATTTCAAACTGCGAATACGTGCAGAGAGCCAGAATTTGGCTCCAAAATGTGGCTCAGGCCTCGAAATTGGGGTATTTGGGATATTTTGAAAACTGCAGGGGAGTTTGTGCAAAATGTGACTCACTGCCGCCTTCAGGACTTGGCATATGTTGGGTATAAAAAGTCGTAAATTAAATCTGCGAATACGTGCATAGAGCCAGAATTTGGCTCCAAAATATGGCTCAGGCCTCGAAATTGGGATGTTTAGGATATTTTGAAAACTGCAGGGAGGTTTGGGACAAATATGACCAAACGCCGCTTTCTGTACTTGGCATATGTTGGGTATATAAAGCCAAAATTTCAAACTGCGAATACGTGCAGAGACCCAGAATTTGGCTCCAAAATATGGCTCAGGTCTCGAAATTGGGATATTTGGAATATTTAGAAAACTGCAGGGGAGTTTGTGCAAAATGTGACTCACTGCTGCTTTCAGTACTTGGCATATGTGGGGCATAAAAAAGTCGCAATTTCAAACTGCGAATACGTGCAGAGAGCCAGAATTTGGCTCCAAAATATGGCTCAGGCCTCGAAATTGGGATATTTGGGATATTTTGAAAACTGCAGGGGAGTTTGTGCAAAATTTGACTCACTGCTGCTTTCAGTACTCTGCATATAATGGGTATAAAACGCGTATTTTTAAACTGCGAATACGTGCAGAGAGCCAGAATTTGGCTCCAAAATATGGCTCAGGCCTCGAAATTGGGATATTTGGAATATTTCGAAAACTGCAGGGGAGTTTGTGCAAAATGTGACTCACTGCCGCTTTCAGGACATGGCATATGTTGGGTATAAAAAGTCGTAATTCCAAACTGCGAATACGTGCAGAGAGCCAGAATTTGGCTCCAAAATATGGCTCAGGTCTCAAAATTGAGATGTTTAGGATATTTTAAAAACTGCAGGGGGATTGGGACAAATGTTACCAAACGCCGCTTTCAGTACTTGGCATATGTTGGGCATAAAAAAGTCGCAATTTCAAACTGCGAATACGTGCAGAGAGCCAGAATTTGGCTCCAAAATATGGCTCAGGCCTCGAAATTGAGATGTTTGGGATATTTTGAAAACTGCAGGGAGGTTTGGGACAAATGTGACCAAACGCATTGGCATATGTTGGGTATAAAAAAGTCGTAATTCCAAACTGCGAATACGTGCAGAGAGCCAGAATTTGGCTCCAAAATATGGCTCAGGCCTCGAAATTGGGATGTTTGGAAAATTTTGAAAACTGTAGGGGGGATTGAGACAAATGTGACCAAACGCATTGGCATATGTTGGGTATAAAAACTCGTAATTTCAAAATGCGAATACGTGCAGAGAGCCAGATTTTGGCTCTAAAATATGGCTCAGGCCTCGAAATTGGGATGTTTGGGATTTTTTGAAAACTGCAGGGGGATTGAGACAAATGTGATCAAACGCATTGGCATATGTTGGGTATAAAAAAGTCGTAATTCCAAACTGCGAATACGTGCAGAGAGCCAGAATTTGGCTCTAAAATATGGCTCAGGCATCGAAATTGAGATGTTTTGGATATTTTGAAAACTGCTGGGGGGATAGAGACAAATGTGACCAAACGCATTGGCATATGTTGGGTATAAAAAAGTCGTAATTTCAAACTGCGAATACGTGCAGAGAGCCAGAATTTGGCTCCAAAATATGGCTCAGGCCTCGAAATTGGGGTATTTGGGATATTTTGAAAACTGCAGGGGAGTTTGTGCAAAATGTGACTCACTGCTGCTTTCAGTATTTGGCATATATTGGGTATAAAAATCGTAATTTCAAACTGCGAATAAGTGCAGAGAGCCAGAATTTGGCTACAAAATATGGCTCAGGCCTCGAAATTGGGATATTTGGAATATTTTGAAAACTGCAGGGGAGTTTGTGCAAAATGTGACTCACTGCTGCTTTCAGTATTTGGCATATATTGGGTATAAAAATCGTAATTTCAAACTGCGAATAAGTGCAGAGAGCCGGAATTTGGCTCCAAAATATGGTTCAGGCCTCGAAATTGGGATGTTTGGGATATTTTGAAAACTGCAGGGGGATTGAGACAAATGTGACCAAACGCATTGGCATATGTTGGGTATAAAAGTCGTAATTTCAAACTGCGAATACGTGCAGAGAACCAGAATTTGGCTACAAAATATGGCTCAGGCCTCGAAATTGGGATGTTTGGGATATTTTGAAAACTGCAGGGGAGTTTGCGCAAATTGTGACTCGCTGCCACTTTCAGTACTTGGCATATGTTGGGTATAAAAAGTCGTAATATCAAAATATGAATACGTGCAGAGAGCCAGACGTTGGCTCCAAATTATGACTCAGGCCTCGATATTGGGATATTTAGAAAATTGCAGGGAGGATTGGGACAAATGTGACTAAACGCCGCTTTCAGTACTTGGCATATGTTGGGTAAATAAAATCGTAATTTCAAACTGCGAATACGTGCAAAGAGCCAGAATTTGGCTCCAAAACATTGCTAAGGCCTCGAAATTGGGATATTTGGGATATTTTAAAAACTGTAGGGGAGTTTGTGCAAAATGTGACTCACTGCTGCTTTCAGTACTAGGCATATATTGGGTATAAAAAGTCGTAATTTCAAAGTGTGAATACGTGTAGAGAGCCAGAATTTGGCTCCAAAATATGGCTCAGGCCTCGAAATTAGGATATTTGGGATATTTTGAACACCGCAGGGGAGTTTGTGCAAAATGTGACTCACTACTGCTTTCATTACTTGGAAGATGTTGGGTATAAAAGTCGTAATTTCAAACTGCGAATACGTGCAGAGAGCCTGAATTTGGCTACAAAATATGGCTCAGGCCTGGAAATTGGGATGTTTGGGATATTTTGAAAACTGCATGGGAGTTTGCGCAAATTGTGACTCACTGTTACTTTCAGTTCTTGTCATATGTTGGGTATAAAAAGTCGTAATATCAAAATATGATTACGTGCAGAGAGCCAGACGTTGGCTCCAAATTATGACTCAGGCCTCGATATTGGGATGTTTGGGATATTTAGAAAATTGCAGGGAGGATTGGGACAATTGTGACCAAACCCCGCTTTCAGTACTTGGCATATGTTGGGTATAAAAAAGTCGCAATTTCAAACTGCGAATACGTGCAGAGAGCCAGAATTTTGCTCCAAAATATTGCTCAGGCCTCGAAATTGAGATATTTGGATTATTTCGAAAACTGCAGGGGAGTTTGTGCAAAATGTGACTCACTGCTGCTTTCAGGACATGGCATATCTTGGGTATAAAAAGTCGTAAATTCAATCTGCGAATACGTGCATAGAGCAAGAATTTGGCTCCAAAATATGGCTCAGGCTTCGAAATTGGGATGTTTAGGATATTTTGAAAACTGGAGGGAGGTTTGGGACAAATATGACCAAACGCCGCTTTCAGTACTTGGCATATGTTGGGTATACAAATCCGTAATTTCAAACTGCGAATACGTGCAGAGAGCCAGAATTTGGCTCCAAAATATGGTTCAGGCCTCGAAATTGGGATGTTTGGGATATTTTGAAAACTGCAGGGGGGATTGAGGCAAATGTGACCTAACGCATTGGCATATGTTGGGTATAAAAAAGTCGTAATTTCAAAATGCGAATACGTGCAGAGAGCCAGAATTTGGCTCCAAAATATGGCTCAGGCATCGAAATTGGGATATTTGGGATATTTTGAAAACTGTAGGGGAGTTTGTGCAAAATGTGACTCACTGCTGCTTTCAGTACTTGGAAGATGTTGGGTATAAAAGTCGTAATTTCAAACTGCGAATACGTGCAGAGATCCAGAATTTGGCTACAAAATATGGATCAGCCCTCGAAATTGGGATGTTTGGGATATTTTGAAAACTGCAGGGGAGTTTGCGCAAATTGTGTCTCACTGCCACTTTCAATACGTGGCATATGTTGGGTATAAAAAGTCGTAATATCAAAATATAAATACGTGCAGAGAGCCAGACGTTGGCCCCAAATTATGACTCAGGCCTCGATTATGGGATGTTTGGGATATTTAGAAAATTGCAGGGAGGATTGGGACAAATGTGACCAAACGCCGCTTTCAGTACTTGGCATATGTTGGGTATAAAAGTCGCAATTTCAAACTGCGAATACGTGCAAAGAGCCAGAATTTGGCTCCAAAACATGGCTAAGGCCTCGAAATTGGGATATTTGGGATATTTTAAAAACTGCAGGGGAGTTTGTGCAAAATGTGACTCACTGCTGCTTTCAGTACTTGGCATATGTTGGGTATAAAATGTCGTAATTTCAAACCGCGAAAACGTTCATAGAGCCAAAATTTGCCTCCAAAACATCGCTAAGGCCTCGAAATTGGGATATTTGGGATATTTCGAAAACTGCAGGGGAGATTGTTCGAAATGTGACTAACTGCCGCTTTCAGGACTTGGCATATGTTGGGTATAAAATGTCGTAATTTCAAACCGCGAAAACGTGCATAGAGCCAAAATTTGCCTCCAAAATATGGCTCAGGGCTCGAAATTGGGATGTTTAGGATATTTTGAAAACTGCAGGGAAATTTGCGCAAAATGTGACTCACTGCCACTTTCAGTACTTGGCATATGTTGGGTATAAAAAGTCGTAAAATCAAAATAGGAATACGTGCAGAGAGCCAGACGTTGGCTCCAAAATATGACTCAGGCCTCGATATTGGGATGTTTGGGATATTTAGAAAACTGCAGGGAGATTTGGGACAAATGTTACCAAATGCCGCTTTCAGTACTTGGCGTATGTTGGGCATAAAAAAGTCGCAATTTCAAACTGCGAATACGTGCATAGAGCCAGAATTTGGCTACAAAATATGGCTCAGACCTCGAAATTGGGATGTTTGGGATATTTTGAAAACTGCAGGGGGGATTGAGACAAATGTGACCAAACGCATTGGCATATGTTGGGTATAAAAAAGTCGCAATTTCAAAATGCGAATACGTACAGAGAGCCAGAATTTGGCTCCAAAATATGGCTCAGGCCTCGAAATTAGGATATTTGGGATATTTTGAACACCGCAGGGGAGTTTGTGCAAAATGTGACTCACTACTGCTTTCATTACTTGGAAGATGTTGGGTATAAAAGTCGTAATTTCAAACTGCGAATACGTGCAGAGAGCCTGAATTTGGCTACAAAATATGGCTCAGGCCTGGAAATTGGGATGTTTGGGATATTTTGAAAACTGCATGGGAGTTTGCGCAAATTGTGACTCACTGTTACTTTCAGTTCTTGTCATATGTTGGGTATAAAAAGTCGTAATATCAAAATATGATTACGTGCAGAGAGCCAGACGTTGGCTCCAAATTATGACTGAGGCCTCGATATTGGGATGTTTGGGATATTTAGAAAATTGCAGGGAGGATTGGGACAATTGTGACCAAACCCCACTTTCAGTACTTGGCATATGTTGGGTATAAAAAAGTCGCAATTTCAAACTGCGAATACGTGCAGAGAGCCAGAATTTTGCTCCAAAATATTGCTCAGGCCTCGAAATTGGGATATTTGGATTATTTCGAAAACTGCAGGGGAGTTTGTGCAAAATGTGACTCACTGCTGCTTTCAGGACATGGCATATCTTGGGTATAAAAAGTCGTAAATTCAATCTGCGAATACGTGCATAGAGCAAGAATTTGGCTCCAAAATATGGCTCAGGCTTCGAAATTGGGATGTTTAGGATATTTTGAAAACTGCAGGGAGGTTTGGGACAAATATGACCAAACGCCGCTTTCAGTACTTGGCATATGTTGGGTATACAAATCCGTAATTTCAAACTGCGAATACGTGCAGAGAGCCAGAATTTGGCTCCAAAATATGGTTCAGGCCTCGAAATTGGGATGTTTGTGATATTTTGAAAACTGCAGGGGGGATTGAGGCAAATGTGACCTAACGCATTGGCATATGTTGGGTATAAAAAAGTCGTAATTTCAAAATGCGAATACGTGCAGAGAGCCAGAATTTGGCTCCAAAATATGGCTCAGGCATCGAAATTGGGATGTTTGGGATATTTTGAAAACTGCAGGGGAGTTTGCGCAAATTGTGTCTCACTGCCACTTTCAATACGTGGCATATGTTGGGTATAAAAAGTCGTAATATCAAAATATAAATACGTGCAGAGAGCCAGACGTTGGCCCCAAATTATGACTCAGGCCTCGATTATGGGACGTTTGGGATATTTAGAAAATTGCAGGGAGGATTGGGACAAATGTGACCAAACGCCGCTTTCAGTACTTGGCATATGTTGGGTATAAAAAAGTCGCAATTTCAAACTGCGAATACGTGCAAAGACCCAGAATTTGGCTCCAAAACATGGCTAAGGCCTCGAAATTGGGATATTTGGGATATTTTAAAAACTGCAGGGGAGTTTGTGCAAAATGTGACTCACTGCTGCTTTCAGTACTTGGCATATGTTGGGTATAAAAATTCGTAATTTCAAACCACGAAAACGTTCATAGAGCCAAAATTTGCCTCCAAAACATCGCTAAGGCCTCGAAATTGGGATATTTGGGATATTTCGAAAACTGCAGGGGAGATTGTACGAAATGTGACTAACTGCCGCTTTCAGGACTTGGCATATGTTGGGTATAAAAAGTAGTAATATCAAAATATGAATACGTGCAGAGAGCCAGACGTTGGCTCCAAAATATGACTGAGGCCTCGATATTGGGATGTTTGGGATATTTAGAAAACTGCAGGGAGGTTTGGGACAAATGTTACCAATCGCCGCTTTCAGTACTTGGCATATGTTGGGCATAAAAATTCGCAATTTCAAACTGCGAATACGTGCAGAGAGCAAGAATTTGGCTCCAAAATATGGTTCAGGCCTCGAAATTGGGATGTTTGGGATATTTTGAAAACTGCAGGGGGATTGAGACAAATGTGACCAAACGCATTGGCATATGTTGGGTATAAAAGTCGTAATTTCAAACTGCGAATACGTGCAGAGATCCAGAATTTGGCTACAAAATATGGCTCAGGCCTCGAAATTGGGATGTTTGGGATATTTTGAAAACTGCAGGGGAGTTTGCGCAAATTGTGACTCGCTGCCACTTTCAGTACTTGGCATATGTTGGGTATAAAAAGTCGTAATATCAAAATATGAATACGTGCAGAGAGCCAGACGTTGGCTCCAAATTATGACTCAGGCCTCGATATTGGGATATTTAGAAAATTGCAGGGAGGATTGGGACAAATGTGACTAAACGCCGCTTTCAGTACTTGGCATATGTTGGGTAAATAAAATCGTAATTTCAAACTGCGAATACGTGCAAAGAGCCAGAATTTGGCTCCAAAACATTGCTAAGGCCTCGAAATTGGGATATTTGGGATATTTTAAAAACTGTAGGGGAGTTTGTGCAAAATGTGACTCACTGCTGCTTTCAGTACTAGGCATATATTGGGTATAAAAAGTCGTAATTTCAAAGTGTGAATACGTGTAGAGAGCCAGAATTTGGCTCCAAAATATGGCTCAGGCCTCGAAATTAGGATATTTGGGATATTTTGAACACCGCAGGGGAGTTTGTGCAAAATGTGACTCACTACTGCTTTCAGTACTAGGCATATGTTGGGTATAAAAAAGTCGTAATTTCAAAATGCGAATACGTGCAGAGAGCCAGAATTTGGCTCCAAAATATGGCTCAGGCATCGAAATTGGGATATTTGGGATATTTTGAAAACTGTAGGGGAGTTTGTGCAAAATGTGACTCACTGCTGCTTTCAGTACTTGGAAGATGTTGGGTATAAAAGTCGTAATTTCAAACTGCGAATACGTGCAGAGAGCCTGAATTTGGCTACAAAATATGGCTCAGGCCTGGAAATTGGGATGTTTGGGATATTTTGAAAACTGCATGGGAGTTTGCGCAAATTGTGACTCACTGTTACTTTCAGTTCTTGTCATATGTTGGGTATAAAAAGTCGTAATATCAAAATATGATTACGTGCAGAGAGCCAGACGTTGGCTCCAAATTATGACTCAGGCCTCGATATTGGGATGTTTGGGATATTTAGAAAATTGCAGGGAGGATTGGGACAATTGTGACCAAACCCCGCTTTCAGTACTTGGCATATGTTGGGTATAAAAAAGTCGCAATTTCAAACTGCGAATACGTGCAGAGAGCCAGAATTTTGCTCCAAAATATTGCTCAGGCCTCGAAATTGAGATATTTGGATTATTTCGAAAACTGCAGATGAGTTTGTGCAAAATGTGACTCACTGCTGCTTTCAGGACATGGCATATCTTGGGTATAAAAAGTCGTAAATTCAATCTGCGAATACGTGCATAGAGCAAGAATTTGGCTCCAAAATATGGCTCAGGCTTCGAAATTGGGATGTTTAGGATATTTTGAAAACTGGAGGGAGGTTTGGGACAAATATGACCAAACGCCGCTTTCAGTACTTGGCATATGTTGGGTATACAAATCCGTAATTTCAAACTGCGAATACGTGCAGAGAGCCAGAATTTGGCTCCAAAATATGGTTCAGGCCTCGAAATTGGGATGTTTGGGATATTTTGAAAACTGCAGGGGGGATTGAGGCAAATGTGACCTAACGCATTGGCATATGTTGGGTATAAAAAAGTCGTAATTTCAAAATGCGAATACGTGCAGAGAGCCAGAATTTGGCTCCAAAATATGGCTCAGGCATCGAAATTGGGATATTTGGGATATTTTGAAAACTGTAGGGGAGTTTGTGCAAAATGTGACTCACTGCTGCTTTCAGTACTTGGAAGATGTTGGGTATAAAAGTCGTAATTTCAAACTGCGAATACGTGCAGAGAGCCTGAATTTGGCTACAAAATATGGCTCAGGCCTGGAAATTGGGATGTTTGGGATATTTTGAAAACTGCATGGGAGTTTGCGCAAATTGTGACTCACTGTTACTTTCAGTTCTTGTCATATGTTGGGTATAAAAAGTCGTAATATCAAAATATGATTACGTGCAGAGAGCCAGACGTTGGCTCCAAATTATGACTCAGGCCTCGATATTGGGATGTTTGGGATATTTAGAAAATTGCAGGGAGGATTGGGACAATTGTGACCAAACCCCGCTTTCAGTACTTGGCATATGTTGGGTATAAAAAAGTCGCAATTTCAAACTGCGAATACGTGCAGAGAGCCAGAATTTTGCTCCAAAATATTGCTCAGGCCTCGAAATTGAGATATTTAGATTATTTCGAAAACTGCAGATGAGTTTGTGCAAAATGTGACTCACTGCTGCTTTCAGGACATGGCATATCTTGGGTATAAAAAGTCGTAAATTCAATCTGCGAATACGTGCATAGAGCAAGAATTTGGCTCCAAAATATGGCTCAGGCTTCGAAATTGGGATGTTTAGGATATTTTGAAAACTGGAGGGAGGTTTGGGACAAATATGACCAAACGCCGCTTTCAGTACTTGGCATATGTTGGGTATACAAATCCGTAATTTCAAACTGCGAATACGTGCAGAGAGCCAGAATTTGGCTCCAAGATATGGTTCAGGCCTCGAAATTGGGATGTTTGGGATATTTTGAAAACTGCAGGGGGGATTGAGGCAAATGTGACCTAACGCATTGGCATATGTTGGGTATAAAAAAGTCGTAATTTCAAAATGCGAATACGTGCAGAGAGCCAGAATTTGGCTCCAAAATATGGCTCAGGCATCGAAATTGGGATATTTGGGATATTTTGAAAACTGTAGGGGAGTTTGTGCAAAATGTGACTCACTGCTGCTTTCAGTACTTGGAAGATGTTGGGTATAAAAGTCGTAATTTCAAACTGCGAATACGTGCAGAGATCCAGAATTTGGCTACAAAATATGGATCAGCCCTCGAAATTGGGATGTTTGGGATATTTTGAAAACTGCAGGGGAGTTTGCGCAAATTGTCTCTCACTGCCACTTTCAATACGTGGCATATGTTGGGTATAAAAAGTCGTAATATCAAAATATAAATACGTGCAGAGAGCCAGACGTTGGCCCCAAATTATGACTCAGGCCTCGATTATGGGATGTTTGGGATATTTAGAAAATTGCAGGGAGGATTGGGACAAATGTGACCAAACGCCGCTTTCAGTACTTGGCATATGTTGGATATAAAAAAGTCGCAATTTCAAACTGCGAATACGTGCAAAGAGCCAGAATTTGGCTCCAAAACATGGCTAAGGCCTCGAAATTGGGATATTTGGGATATTTTAAAAACTGCAGGGGAGTTTGTGCAAAATGTGACTCACTGCTGCTTTCAGTACTTGGCATATGTTGGGTATAAAATGTCGTAATTTCAAACCGCGAAAACGTTCATAGAGCCAAAATTTGCCTCCAAAACATCGCTAAGGCCTCGAAATTGGGATATTTGGGATATTTCGAAAACTGCAGGGGAGATTGTGCGAAATGTGACTAACTGCCGCTTTCAGGACTTGGCATATGTTGGGTATAAAATGTCGTAATTTCAAACCGCGAAAACGTGCATAGAGCCAAAATTTGCCTCCAAAATATGGCTCAGGGCTCGAAATTGGGATGTTTAGGATATTTTGAAAACTGCAGGGGAATTTGCGCAAAATGTGACTCACTGCCACTTTCAGTACTTGGCATATGTTGGGTATAAAAAGTCGTAAAATCAAAATAGGAATACGTGCAGAGAGCCAGACGTTGGCTCCAAAATATGACTCAGGCCTCGATATTGGGATGTTTGGGATATTTAGAAAACTGCAGGGAGATTTGGGACAAATGTTACCAAATGCCGCTTTCAGTACTTGGCGTAAGTTGGGCATAAAAAAGTCGCAATTTCAAACTGCGAATACGTGCATAGAGCCAGAATTTGGCTACAAAATATGGCTCAGACCTCGAAATTGGGATGTTTGGGATATTTTGAAAACTGCAGGGGGGATTGAGACAAATGTGACCAAACGCATTGGCATATGTTGGGTATAAAAAAGTCGCAATTTCAAAATGCGAATACGTACAGAGAGCCAGAATTTGGCTCCAAAATATGGCTCAGGCCTCGAAATTAGGATATTTGGGATATTTTGAACACCGCAGGGGAGTTTGTGCAAAATGTGACTCACTACTGCTTTCATTACTTGGAAGATGTTGGGTATAAAAGTCGTAATTTCAAACTGCGAATACGTGCAGAGAGCCTGAATTTGGCTACAAAATATGGCTCAGGCCTGGAAATTGGGATGTTTGGGATATTTTGAAAACTGCATGGGAGTTTGCGCAAATTGTGACTCACTGTTACTTTCAGTTCTTGTCATATGTTGGGTATAAAAAGTCGTAATATCAAAATATGATTACGTGCAGAGAGCCAGACGTTGGCTCCAAATTATGACTCAGGCCTCGATATTGGGATGTTTGGGATATTTAGAAAATTGCAGGGAGGATTGGGACAATTGTGACCAAACCCCACTTTCAGTACTTGGCATATGTTGGGTATAAAAAAGTCGCAATTTCAAACTGCGAATACGTGCAGAGAGCCAGAATTTTGCTCCAAAATATTGCTCAGGCCTCGAAATTGGGATATTTGGATTATTTCGAAAACTGCAGGGGAGTTTGTGCAAAATGTGACTCACTGCTGCTTTCAGGACATGGCATATCTTGGGTATAAAAAGTCGTAAATTCAATCTGCGAATACGTGCATAGAGCAAGAATTTGGCTCCAAAATATGGCTCAGGCTTCGAAATTGGGATGTTTAGGATATTTTGAAAACTGCAGGGAGGTTTGGGACAAATATGACCAAACGCCGCTTTCAGTACTTGGCATATGTTGGGTATACAAATCCGTAATTTCAAACTGCGAATACGTGCAGAGAGCCAGAATTTGGCTCCAAAATATGGTTCAGGCCTCGAAATTTGGATGTTTGTGATATTTTGAAAACTGCAGGGGGGATTGAGGCAAATGTGACCTAACGCATTGGCATATGTTGGGTATAAAAAAGTCGTAATTTCAAAATGCGAATACGTGCAGAGAGCCAGAATTTGGCTCCAAAATATGGCTCAGGCATCGAAATTGGGATGTTTGGGATATTTTGAAAACTGCAGGGGAGTTTGCGCAAATTGTGTCTCACTGCCACTTTCAATACGTGGCATATGTTGGGTATAAAAAGTCGTAATATCAAAATATAAATACGTGCAGAGAGCCAGACGTTGGCCCCAAATTATGACTCAGGCCTCGATTATGGGATGTTTGGGATATTTAGAAAATTGCAGGGAGGATTGGGACAAATGTGACCAAACGCCGCTTTCAGTACTTGGCATATGTTGGGTATAAAAAAGTCGCAATTTCAAACTGCGAATACGTGCAAAGAGCCAGAATTTGGCTCCAAAACATGGCTAAGGCCTCGAAATTGGGATATTTGGGATATTTTAAAAACTGCAGGGGAGTTTGTGCAAAATATGACTCACTGCTGCTTTCAGTACTTGGCATATGTTGGGTATAAAAATTCGTAATTTCAAACCACGAAAACGTTCATAGAGCCAAAATTTGCCTCCAAAACATCGCTAAGGCCTCGAAATTGGGATATTTGGGATATTTCGAAAACTGCAGGGGAGATTGTACGAAATGTGACTAACTGCCGCTTTCAGGACTTGGCATATGTTGGGTATAACAAGTAGTAATATCAAAATATGAATACGTGCAGAGAGCCAGACGTTGGCTCCAAAATATGACTGAGGCCTCGATATTGGGATGTTTGGGATATTTAGAAAACTGCAGGGAGGTTTGGGACAAATGTTACCAATCGGCTCTTTCAGTACTTGGCATATGTTGGGCATAAAAATTCGCAATTTCAAACTGCGAATACGTGCAGAGAGCAAGAATTTGGCTCCAAAACATGGCTAAGGCCTCGAAATTGGGATAATTGGGATATTTTGAAAACTGCAGGGGAGTTTGTGCAAAATGTGACTCACTGCTTATTTCAGTACTTGGCATATGTTGGGTATAAAACTCGTAATTTAAAACTGCGAATACGTGCAGAGAGCCAGAATTTGGCTCCAAAATATGGCTCACGCCTCGAAATTGGGATATTTGGAATATTTCGAAAACTGCAGGGGAGTTTGCGCAAAATGTGACTCACTGCCGCTTTCAGGACTAGGCATATGTTGGGTATAAAAAGTCGTAATTCCAAACTGCGAATACGTGCAGAGAGCCAGAATTTGGCTCCAAAATATGGCTCAAGCCTCGAAATTGAGATGTTTGGGATATTTTGAAAACTGCAGGGGGGATTGGGACAGATGTGACCAAACGCCGCTTTTATTACTTGGCATATGTTGAGTATAAAAAGTCGTAATTTGAAACTGCGAATACGTGCATAGAGCCAGAATTTGGCTACAAAATATGGCTCAGGCCTCGAAATAGGGATGTTTGGGATATTTTGAAAACTGCAGGGGGGATTGAGACAAATGTGACCAAACGCATTGGCATATGTTGGGTATAAAAAAGTCGTAATTTCAAACTGCGAATACGTGCAGAGAGCCAGAATTTGGCTCCAAAATATGGCTCAGGCCTCGAAATTGGGATATTTGGGATATTTTGAAAACTGCAGGGGAGTTTGTGCAAAATGTGACTCACTGCTGCTTTCAGTACTTGGCATATGTTGGGTATAAAAAGTCGTAATTTCAAATTGCGAATACGTGCAGAGAGCCAGAATTTGGCTCCAAAATATGTCTCAGGCCTCGAAATTGGGATGTTTGGGATATTTTGAAAACTGCAGGGGGGATTGAGACAAATGTGACCAAACGTATTTGCATTTGTTGGGTATAAAAAATTCGTAATTTCAAAATGCGAATACGTGCAGAGAGCCAGAATTTGGCTCCAAAATATGGCTCAGGGATCGAAATTGGGATATTTGGGATATTTTGAAAACTGCAGGGGAGTTTGTGCAAAATGTGACTCACTGCTGCTCTCAGTACTTGGAAGATGTTGGGTATAAAAGTCGTAATTTCAAACTGCGAATACGTGCAGAGATCCAGAATTTGGCTACAAAATATGGCTCAGGCCTCGAAATTGGGATGTTTGGGATATTTTGAAAACTGCAGGGGAGTTTGTGCAAAATGTGACTCACTGCCGCTTTCAGGACTTGGCATATGTTGGGTATAAAAATTCGTAATATCAAAATATAAATACGTGCAGAGAGCCAGACTTTGGCCCCAAATTATGACTCAGGCCTCGATTATAGGATGTTTGGGATATTTAGAAAATTGCATGGAGGATTGGGACAAATGTGACCAAACGCCGCTTTCAGTACTTGGTATATGTTGGGTATAAAAAAGTCGCAATTTCAAACTGCGAATACGTGCAAAGGGCCAGAATTTGGCTCCAAAACATGGCTAAAGCCTCGAAATTGGGATATTTGGGATATTTTGAAAACTGTAGGGGAGTTTGTGCAAAATGTGACTCACTGCTACTTTCAGTACTTGGCATATGTTGGGTATAAAAAGTCGTAATTTCAAACTGCGAATACGAGCAGAGAGCCAAAATTTGGCTACAAAATATGGCTCAGGCCTCGAAATTGGGATATTTGGAATATTTCGAAAACTGCAGGGGAGTTTGTGCAAAATGTGACTCACTGCTGCTTTCAGGACTTGGCATATATTGGGTATAAAAAGTCGTTAATTCAATCTGCGAATACGTGCATTGAGCCAGAATTTGGCTACAAAATATGGCTCAGGCCTCAAAATTGGGATGTTTGGGATATTTTGAAAACTGCAGGGGAGTTTGCGCAAAATGTGATTCACTGCCACTTTCAGTACTTGGCATATGTTGGGTATAAAATGTCGTAATATCAAAATATGAATACGTGCAGAGAGCCAGACGTTGGCTCCAAAATATGGCTCAGCCCTCGATATTGGGATGTTTGGGATATTTTGAAAAGTGCAGGGAGGTTTGGGACAAATGTAACCAAACTTCGCTTTCAGTACTTGGCAAATGTTGGGTATAAACAAGTCGCAATTTCAAACTGCGAATACGTGCAGAGAGCCAGCATTTTGCTCCAAAACATGGCTATGGCCTCGAAATTGGGATATTTAGGATATTTTGAAAACTGCAGGGGGAGTTTGTTCAAAATGTGACTCACTGCCGCTTTCAGGACTTGGCATATGTTGGGTATAAAATGTCGTAATTTCAAACCGCGAAAACGTGCATAGAGCCAAAATTTGCCTCCAAAATATGGCTCAGGCCTCAAAATTGGGATGTTTGGGATATTTTGAAAACTGCAGGGGAGTTTGCGCAAAATGTGATTCACTGCCACTTTCAGTACTTGGCATATGTTGGGTATAAAAAGTCGTAATATCAAAATATGAATACGTGTAGAGAGCCAGAATTTGGCTCCAAAATATGCCTCAGGCCTCGAAATTGGGATATTTGGGATATTTTGAAAACTGCAGGGAGGTTTCGGACAAATGTGACCAAACGCCGCTTTCAGTACTTGGCATATGTTGGGTATATAAAGTCGTAATTTCAAACTGCGAATACGTGCAGAGAGCCAGAATTTGGCTCCAAAATATGGCTCAGGCCTCGAAATTGGGATGTTTAGGATATTTTGAAAACTGCAGGGAGGTTTGGGACATATATGACCAAACGCCGCTTTCAGTACTTGGCATATGTTGGGTATATAAAGCCATAATTTCAAACTGCGAATACGTGCAGAGAGCCAGAATTTGGCTCCAAAATATGGCTCAGGCCTCGAAATTGGTATATTTGGGATATTTCGAAAACTGCATGGGAGTTTGTGCGAAATGTGACTAACTGCCGCTTTCAGGACTTGGCATATGTTGGGTATAAAATGTCGTAATTTCAAACCGCGAAAACGTGCATAGAGCCAAAGTTTGCCTCCAAAATATGGCTCAGGCCTCGAAATTGGGATGTTTGAGATATTTTGAAAACTGCAGGGGAGTATGCGCAAAATGTGACTCACTGCCACTTTCAGTACTTGGCATATGTTGGGTATAAAAGTCGTAATATCAAAATATGACTACGTGCAGAGAGACAGACGTTGGCTCCAAAATATGGCTCAGCCCTCTATATTTTGAAAACTGCAGGGAGCTTTGGGACAAATGTGACCAAACGCCGCTTTCAGTACTTGGCATAAGTTGGGTATAAAAAGTCGTAATTTCAAACTGCGAATATTTGCAGAGAGCCAGAATTTGGCTCCAAAATATGGCTCAGGCCTTGAAATTGAGATGTTTGGAATATTTTGAAAACTGCAGGGGGGATTGGGACAGATGTGACCAAACGCCGCTTTTAGTACTTGGCATATGTTGGGTATAAAAAGTCGTAATTTCAAACTGCGAATACATGCAGAGAGCCAGAATTTGGCTACAAAATATGGCTCAGGCCTCGAAATTGGGATGTTTGGGATATTTTTATAACTGCAGGGGAGTTTGCGCAAAATGTGACTCACTGCCACTTTCAGTACTTGGCATATGTTGGGTATAAAAAGTCGTAATATCAAAATATGAATACGTACAGAGAGCCAGATTTTGGCTACAAAATATGGCTCAGGCCTCGAAATTGGGATGTTTGGGATATTTTGAAAACTGCAGGGGAGTTTGAGCAAAATGTGACTCACTGCCACTTTCAGTACTTGGCATATGTTGGGTATAAAAATTAGTAATATCAAAATATGAATACGTACAGAGAGCCAGTCTTGGCTCCAAAATATGACTGAGGCCTCGAAATTGGGATGTTTGGGACATTTAGAAAACTGCAGGGAGGTTTGGGACAAATGTTACCAAACGCCACTTTCAGTACGTGGCATATGTTGGGCATAAAAAAGTCGCAATTTCAAACTGCGAATACGTGCAGAGAGCCAGAATTTGGTTCCAAAACATGGCTAAGGCCTCGAAATTGGGATATTTGGGATATTTTGAAAACTGCAGGGGAGTTTGTGCAAAATGTGACTCACTGCCGCTTTCAGGACTTGGCATATGTTGGGTATAAAAAGTCGTAATTCCAAACTGCGAATACGTGCAGAGAGCCAGAATTTGGCTTCAAAATATTGCTCATGCCTCGAAGTTGAGATGTTTGGGATATTTTGAAAACTGCAGGGGATATTGGGACTGATGTGACCAAACGCCGCTTTTACTACTTGGCATATGTTGAGTATAAAAAGTCGTAATTTCAAACTACGAATATGTGCATAGAGCCAGAATTTGGCTACAAAATATGGCTCAGGCCTCGAAATTGGGATGTTTAGGATATTTTGAAAACTGCAGGGAGGTTTGGGACAAATATGACCAAACGCCGCTTTCAGTACTTGGCATATGTTGGGTATATAAAACCAAAATTTCAAACTGCGAATACGTGCAGAGAGCCAGAATTTGGCTCCAAAATATGGCTCAGGCCTCGAAATTGGGATGTTTGGGATATTTTGAAAACTGCAGGGGGGATTGAGACAAATGTGACCAAACGCATTGGCATATGTTGGGTATAAAAAAGTCGTAATTTCAAAATGCGAATACGTGCAGAGAGCCAGAATTTGGCTCCAAAATATGGCTCAGGCCTCAAAATTGGGATATTTGAGATATTTTGAAAACTGCAGGGGACTTTGTGCAAAATGTGACTCACTGCCGCTTTCAGTACTTGGCATATGTTGGGTATAAAAGTCGTAATTTCAAACTGCGAATACGTGCAGAAAGCCAGAATTTGGCTCCAAAATATGGCTCAGGCCTCGAAATTGGGATGTTTGGGATATTTTGAAAACTGCAGGGGGGATTGAGACAAATGTGACCAAACGCATTGGCATATGTTGGGTATAAAAAATTCGTAATTTCAAAATGCGAATACGTGCAGAGAGCCAGAATTTGGCTCCAAAATATGGCTCAGGCCTCGAAATTGGGATATTTGAGATATTTTGAAAACTGCAGGGGACTTTGTGCAAAATGTGACTCACTGCCGCTTTCAGTACTTGGCATAAGGTGGGTATAAAAAGTCGTAATTTCAAACTGCGAATACGTGCAGAGAGCCAGAATTTGGCTCCAAAAAATGCCTCAGGCCTCGAAATTAGCATGTTTGGGATATTTTGAAAACTGCAGGGAGCTTTGGGACAAATGTGACCAAACGCCGCTTTCAGTACTTGGCATAAGTTGGGTATAAAAAGTCGTAATTTCAAACTGCGAATACGTGCAGAGAGCCAGAATTTGGCTCCAAAATATGGCTCAGGCCTTGAAATTGAGATGTTTGGGATATTTCGAAAACTGCAGGGGAGTTTGTGCGAAATGTGACTAACTGCCCTTTCAGGACTTAGCATATGTTGGGTATAAAATATCGTAATTTCAAACCGCGAAAACGTGCATAGAACCAAAATTTGACTCCAAAATATGGCTCAGGCCTCGAAATTGGGATGTTTCGGATATTTTAAAAACTGCAGGGGAGTTTGCGCAAAATGTGACTCTCTGCCACTTTTAGTACTTGGCATATGTTGGGTATAAAAAGTCGTAATATCAAAATATGAATACGTGCAGAGAGCCAGACGTTGGCTCCAAAATATGGCTCAGCCCTCGATATTGGGATGTTTGGGATATTTTGAAAAGTGCAGGGATGTTTGGGACAAATGTAACCAAACTTCGCTTTCAGTACTTGGCAAATGTTGGGTATAAACAAGTCGCAATTTCAAACTGCGAATACGTGCAGAGAGCCAGCATTTTGCTCCAAAACATGGCTATGGCCTCGAAATTGGGATATTTAGGATATTTTGAAAACTGCAGGGGGAGTTTGTTCAAAATGTGACTCACTGCCGCTTTCAGGACTTGGCATATGTTGGGTATAAAATGTCGTAATTTCAAACCGCAAAAACGTGCATAGAGCCAAAATTTGCCTCCAAAATATGGCTCAGGCCTCAAAATTGGGATGTTTGGGATATTTTGAAAACTGCAGGGGAGTTTGCGCAAAATGTGATTCACTGCCACTTTCAGTACTTGGCATATGTTGGGTATAAAAAGTCGTAATATCAAAATATGAATACGTGCAGAGAGCCAGAATTTGGCTCCAAAATATGCCACAGGCCTCGAAATTGGGATATTTGGGATATTTTGAAAACTGCAGGGAGGTTTCGGACAAATGTGACCAAACGCCGCTTTCAGTACTTGGCATATGTTGGGTATATAAAGTCGTAATTTCAAACTGCCAATACGTGCAGAGACCCAGAATTTTGCTCCAAACTATGGCTCAGGCCTCGAAATTGGGATGTTTGGGATATTTTGAAAACTGCAGGGGGGATTGAGACAAATGTGACCAAACGTAGCTTTCAGTACTTGGCATGTTGAGCATAAAAAAGTCGTAATTTCAAACTGCGAATACGTGCAGAGAGCCAGAATTTGGTTCCAAAATATGGCTCAGGCCTCGAAATTGGGATATTTGGGATATTTCGAAAACTGCAGGGGAGTTTGTGCGAAATGTGACTCACTGCCGCTTTCAGTACTTGGCATATGTTGGGTATAAAAATCTTAATATCAGACTGCGAATACGTGCAGAGAGCCAGAATTTGGCTCCAAAATATGGCTCAGGCTTCGATATTGTGATGTTTGGGATAAATTTGAAAACTGCTGGGAGGTTTGGGACAAATGTAACCAAACGCCGCTTTCAGTACTTGGCATATGTTGGGTATAAAAAAGTCGTAATTTCAAACTGGGAATACGTGCATAGAGCCAGAATGTGGTTCCAAAATATGGCTCAGGCCTCGAAATTAGGATATTTGGGATATTTCGAAAACTGCAGGGGAGTTTGTGCGAAATGTGACACACTGCCTCTTTCAAGACTTGGCATATGTTGGGTATAAAATGTCGTAATTTCAAACCGCGAATACGTGCAGAGAGCAAATATTTGGTTCCAAAATATGGCTCAGGCTTCGAAATTGGGATGTTTGGGATATTTTGAAAACTGCAGGGGAGTTTGTGCAAAATGTGACTCACAGCCACTTTCAGTACTTGGCATATGTTGGGTATAAAAAGTCGTAATATCAAACTGTGAATACGTGCAGAGATCCAGACGTTGACTCCAAAATATGGCTCAGGCCTCGATATTGGGATGTTTGGGATATTTTGAAAACTGCAGGGAGGTTTGGGACAAATGTGACAAAACGGCGCTTTCAGTACTTCGCATATGTTGGGTATAAAAAAGTCGTAATTTCAAACGGCGAATACGTGCAGAGAGCCAGAATTTGGCTACAAAATGTGAATCAGGCCTCAAAATTGGGATGTTTGGGATATTTTGAAAACTGCAGGGAGGTTTGGGACAAATGTGACAAAACGGCGCTTTCAGTACTTCGCATATGTTGGGTATAAAAAAGTCGTAATTTCAAACGGCGAATACGTGCAGAGAGCCAGAATTTGGCTACAAAATGTGAATCAGGCCTCGATATTGGGATGTTTGGGATATTTTGAAAACTGCAGGGAGGTTTGGGACAAATGTGACAAAACGGCGCTTTCAGTACTTCGCATATGTTGGGTATAAAAAAGTCGTAATTTCAAACGGCGAATACGTGCAGAGAGCCAGAATTTGGCTCCAAAATGTGAATCAAGCCTTAAAATTGGGATGTTTGAGATATTTTGAAAACTGCAGGGGGGTTTGGGACAAATGTGACCAAACGCCGCTTTCAGTACTTGGCATATGTTGGGCATAAAAAAGTCATAATTTCAAACTGCGAATACGTGCAGAAAGC
This sequence comes from Procambarus clarkii, assembly GCF_040958095.1. Classification (NCBI taxonomy): domain Eukaryota; kingdom Metazoa; phylum Arthropoda; class Malacostraca; order Decapoda; family Cambaridae; genus Procambarus; species Procambarus clarkii. Next base: position 1,309,434 of record NC_091172.1, read on the forward strand.
TAGAATTTGGCTCCAAAATATTGTTCAGGCTGTTGGATATTTCCAACACCGAATACTACACTGTTGTATTCTCATTACTTATTACTAACCATACTAATTATTGTAGTAAGTAAAATTAGCAATACGTAGAATTCTCATGTACTAATAATTTCATCTGTGCAGTAGGCTAGAATTCTCACGTCACCTGACGCCTGTATTGCGTCAGATTTCCTTACAGTAAACACATTATATCCAATGTATGTGAGAATTAAATACGTTTCTCCATAATTTAAGCATTCTGTATGATAACTAATTGCAGACGAATTGATCTCTAACTAAAAGCCGAATAGAGCGTTGGAATCATAGCGTCTATCTCGTGATAAAGTTAACGTCACCAATGAATGCCATGGGGAGACATTAATTCCTCTCCCTTATATATTTACTATTCTTGAACTGGTAAATAACAATATTTTCTTCCTCTAAATAATAAACCCGTCCAGTCTTCAACGTTTCAAGCGTAAATGCGAGAAATATTAATATTCGAGACAATAATTTGTTTTATGAACGCGGACTCGGCGTGGGTAGGGGAAGGCCAGCTCAGTACACGTGGTGAGCCGTTCAGAGGCAGACCTGCACTTACCGTACTCATAAGAAGACGCCATTGCCCAGCAACTAGGGCAGGCGTTATCCATCCTCAGATGAAAGTCGCCACTGTGAGGCGTGAATAACCTTGCAGATAGTATCTTCAGCTAGTGCTGGTGTCGAATAAGGAGCCCTTTGACTTGGTTCTTGACGACACGTGACCGGCCAGCAAAGCGCGTCACTATCCAGGATAGGGTTAACCAGAGCCTGGGACGCGAAGCACGGCAATCATAATACTTATACAGTGCCCACAGCTAAGTATATTCTTTTATGTGATGCATCAGGTAAAAAGTTACTAGTAGCAGGGTGATTGTCCGTTATGACGCACGATAACATCTAATAACAGGTGATTAAAATTTGTCACCAGTAACTCTTAATTTTCTTGACTATATAGATTCAGTAGGTAAATGATTTGCTACTGTAAAATATTTGTCTTGCAGCACGAGAGAAGAATTCTCCATACTGCCTTCTCCCATGTTAACCCGTTCCACTCGTCAGTCGACCGAGTCCAGAGAATAAGAAGAACTTCCATGGCTTTCTAAAGGAATCTTCATTAAGCTAAGATTTATTTCCTTTTATGATTCTATTGCAATTTTGTGTGCAGAATTCTTAGGGATTAATATGTGGTTTACTGTAATTCATTATTATGCTCATAATCTATGTTCCCCTTTATGGTAATGATAACAGTTTCAATATTATTTTATAGGATTAGATTATTATTAATTTAATTAGTGAACGAACCACACTAATTCCTGGACGTACTTACCTCCAGTAATAACCCCCCAATGTAGGTGTTTGAGGTTTGTTTCATTTAATAATAAAGCCCATTAATTATTTCTATGATCTTATTTCTAGTTTTATCCATAGTTACTGGTTTCATCTAGGAATTATCTAATGATCAGAAATTCTCAGTTTCCCTCTTTTCTACAAAAGCGGGTGGTCCTTCGTAATTTAATTTACTACAGTAATATTTAAATAATCAGATTCAAGCCCCAAATATCCCACACTTGGCATATGTTGGGTATAAAAAATTCGCAATTTCAAACTGCGAATACGTGCAAAGAGCCAGAATTTGGCTCCAAAACATGGCTAAGGCCTAGAAATTGGGATATTTGGGATATTTTAAAAACTGCAGGGGAGTTTGTGCAAAATGTGACTCATTGCTGCTTTCAGTACTAGGCATATATTGGGTATAAAAAGTCGTAATTTCAAACTGCGAATACGTGTAGAGAGCCAGAATTTGGCTCCAAAATATGGTTCAGGCCTCGAAATTGGGATATTTGGGATATTTCGAAAACTGCAGGGGAGTTTGTGCAAAATGTGACTCACTGCCACTTTCAGGACTTGGCATATGTTGGGTATAAAAATTCATAAATTCAATCTACGAATACGTGCATAGAGCCAGAATTTGGCTCCAAAATATGGCTCAGGCCTCGAAATTGGGATGTTCGGGATATTTTGAAAACTGCAGGGAGGTTTGGGACAAATATGACAAAACGTCGCTTTCAGTACTTCGCATATGTTGGGTATATAAAACCGTAATTTCAAACAGCAAATACGTGCAAAGAGCCAGAATTTGGCTCAAAAATATGGCTCAGGCCTCGAAATTAGCATGTTTGGGATATTTTGAAAACTGCAGGGAGCTTTGGGACAAATGTGACCAAACGCCGCTTTCAGTACTTAACATAAGTTGGGTATAAAAAGTCGTAATTTCAAACTGCGAATACGTGCAGAGAGCCAGAATTTGGCTCCAAAATATGGCTCAGGCCTTGAAATTGAGATGTTTGGAATATTTTGAAAACTGCAGGGGGGATTGGGTCAGATGTGACCAAACGCCGCTTTTAGTACTTGGCATATGTTGGGTATAAAAAGTCGTAATATCAAAATATGAATACGTGCAGAGAGCCAGACGTTGGCTCCAAAATATGACTCAGGCCTCGATATTGGGATGTTTGGGATATTTAGAAAACTGCAGGGAGGTTTGGGACAAATGTTTCCAAATGGCGCTTTCAGTACTTGGCATATGTTGGGCATAAAAAAGTCGCAATTTCAAACTGCGAATACGTGCAGAGAGCCAGAATTTGGCTCCAAAACATGGCTAAGGCCTCGAAATTGGGATATTTGGGATATTTTGAAAACTGCAGGGGAGTTTGTGCAAAATGTGACTCTCTGCTGCTTTCAGTACTTGGCATATGTTGGGTAAAAAACTCGTAATTTCAAACTGCGAATACATGCAGAGAGCCAGAATTTGGTTCCAAAATATGGCTCAGGCCTCGAAATTAGGATATTTTGAAAACTGCAGGGGAGTTTGTGCAAAATGTGACTCACTGCTGCTTTCAGTACTTGGCATACGTTGGGTATAAAAAATCGTAATTTCAAATTGCGAATACGTGCAGAGAGCCAGAATTTGGCTCCAAAATATGGCTCAGGTCTCGAAATTGGGATATTTGGGATATTTCGAAAGCTGCAGGGGAGTTTGTGCAAAATGTGACTCACTGCCGCTTTCAGGACTTGGCATATCTTGGGTATACAAAGCCGTAATTTCAAACTGCGAATACGTGCAGAGAGCCAGAATTTGGCTCCAAAATATGGCTCAGGCCTCGAAAATGTTATGTTCGGGATATTTTTAAAACTGCAGGGAGGTTTGGGACAAATATGACCAAACGTCGCTTTCAGTACTTCGCATATGTTGGGTATATAAAACCGTAATTTCAATCTGCAAATACGTGCAGAGAGGGAGAATTTGGCTCAAAAATATGGCTCATGCCTCCAAATTAGCATGCTTGGGATATTTTGAATACTGCAGGGAGCTTTGGGACAAATGTGACCAAACGCCGCTTTCAGTACTTGGCATAAGTTGGGTATAAAAAGTCGTAATTTCAAACTGCGAATACGTGCAGAGAGCCAGAATATGGCTCCAAAATATGGCTCAGGCCTTGAAATTGAGATGTTTGGAATATTTTGAAAACAGCAGGGGGGATTGGGACAGATGTGACCAAACGCCGCTTTTAGTACTTGGCATATGTTGGGTATAAAAAGTCGTAATTTCTAACTGCGAATACGTGCAGAAAGCCAGAATTTGGCTCCAAAATATGGGTGAGGCCTCGAAATTGAGATGTTTGGAATATTTTGAAAACTGCAGGGGGGATTGGGACAAATGTGACCAAACGCCGCTTTCAGGACTTGGCATATGTTGGGCATAAAAAAGTCGTTATTTCAAAATGCGAATACGTGCAGAGAGCCAGAATTTTGCTCCAAAACATGGCTAAGGCCTCGAAATTGAGATATTTGGGATATTTTGAAAACTGCAGGGGAGTTTGTGCAAAATGTGACAAACTGCTGCTTTCAGTACTTGGAAGATGTTGGGTATAAAAGTCGTAATTTCAAACTGCGAATACGTGCAGAGATCCAGAATTTGGCTACAAAATATGGCTCAGGCCTCGAAATTGGGATGTTTGGGATATTTTGAAAACTGCAGGGGAGTTTGCGCAAATTGTGACTCACTGCCACTTTCAGTACTTGGCATATGTTGGGTATAAAAATTCGTAATATCAAAATATGAATACGTGCAGAGAGCCAGACGTTGGCTCCAAATTATGACTCAGGCCTCGATATTAGGATGTTTGGGATATTTAGAAAATTGCAGGGAGGATTGGGACAAATGTGACCAAACGCAGCTTTCAGTACTTGGCATATGTTGGGTATAAAAAAGTCGCAATTTCAAACTGCGAATACGAGCAAAGAGCCAGAATTTGGCTCCAAAACATGGTTAAGGCCTCGAAATTGGGATATTTGGGATATTTTAAAAACTGCAGGCGAGTTTGTGCAAAATGTGACTCACTGCTGCTTTCAGTACTAGGCATATATTGGGTATAGAAAGTCGTAATTTCAAAATGCGAATACGTGTAGAGAGCCAGAATTTGGCTAAAAATTATTGCTCAGGCCTCGAAATTGGGATATTTGGGATATTTCGAAAACTGCAGGGGAGTTTGTGCAAAATGTGACTCACTGCCACTTTCAGGACTTGGCATGTGTTGGGTATAAAAAGACATAAATTCAATCTGCGAATACGTGCATAGAGCCAGAATTTGGCTCAAAAATATGGCTCAGGCCTCGAAATTGGGATGTTCGGGATATTTTGAAAACTGCAGGGAGGTTTGGGACAAATATGACCAAACGCCGCTTTCAGTACTTCGCATATGTTGGGTATATAAAACCGTAATTTCAAACTGCAAATACGTGCAGAGAGCCAGAATTTGGCTCAAAAATATGACTCAGGCCTCCAAATTAGCATGTTTGCGATATTTTGAAAACTGCAGGAAGCTTTGGGACAAATGTGATCAAACGCCGCTTTCAGTACTTGGCATAAGTTCTGTATAAAAAGTCGTAATTTCAAACTGCGAATACGTGCAGAGAGCCAGAATTTGGCTCCAAAATATGGCTCAGGCCTTGAAATTGAGATGTTTGGAATATTTTGAAAACAGCAGGGGGGATTTGGAAAGATGTGACCAAACGCCGCTTTTAGTACTTGACATATGTTGGATATAAAAAGTCGTAATTTCAAACTGCGAATACGTGCAGAGAGCCAGAAATTGGCTACAAAATATGCCTCAGGCCTCGAAATTGGGATGTTTGGAATATTTTGAAAACTGCAGGGGAGTTTGCGCAAAATGTGACTCACTGCCACTTTCAGTACTTGGCATATGTCGGGTATAAAAAGTCGTAATATCAAAATATGAATACGTGCAGAGAGCCAGACGTTGGCTCCAAATTATGACTCAGGCCTCAATATTAGGATGTTTGGGATATTTAGAAAATTGCAGGGAGGAGAGGGACAAATGTGACCAAACGCCGCATTCAGTACTTGGCATATGTTGGGCATAAAAAAGTCGCAATTTCAAACTGCGAATACGTGCAGAGAGCTAGAATTTGGCTCCAAAATATGGCTCAGGCCTCGAAATTGGGATGTTTGGGATATTTTGAAAACTGCAGGGGAGATTGAGACAAATGTGACCAAACGCATTGGCATATGTTGGGTATAAAAAAGTCGTAATTTCAAAATGCGAATACGTGCAGAGAGCCAGAATTTGGCTCCAAAATATGGCTCAGGCATCGAAATTGGGATATTTTGAAAACTGCAGGGGAGTTTGTGCAAAATGTGACTCACTGATGCTTTCAGTACTTGGAAGATGTTGGGTATAAAAGTCGTAATTTCAAACTGCGAATACGTGCAGAGATCTAGAATTTGGCAACAATATATGGCTCAGGCCTCGAAATTGGTATGTTTGGGATATTTTGAAAACTGCAGGGGAGTTTGCGCAAATTGTGACTCACTGCCACTTTCAGTACTTGGCATATGTTGGGTATAAAAATTCGTAATATCAAAATATGAATACGTGCAGAGAGCCAGACGTTGGCTCCAAATTATGACTCAGGCCTCGATATTAGGATGTTTGGGATATTTAGAAAATTGCAGGGAGGATTGGGACAAATGTGACCAAACGCAGCTTTCAGTACTTGGCATATGTTGGGTATAAAAAAGTCGCAATTTCAAACTGCGAATACGTGCAAAGAGCCAGAATTTGGCTCCAAAACAGGGCTAAGGCCTCGAAATTGGGATATTTGGGATATTTTAAAAACTGCAGGGGAGTTTGTGCAAAATGTGACTCACTGCCACTTTCAGGACTTGGCATATGTTGGGTATAAAAAGTCCTAAATTCAATCTGCGAATACGTGCAAAGAGCCAGAATTTGGCTCCAAAATATGGGTGAGGCCTCGAAATTGAGATGTTTGGAATATTTTGAAAACTGCAGGGGGGATTGGGACAAATGTGACCAAACGCCGCTTTTTGTACTTGGCATATGTTGGGTATAAAAAGTCGTAATTTCAAACTGCGAATACGTGCAGAGAGCCAGAATTTGGCTACAAAATATGGCTCAGGCCTCGAAATTGGGATGTTTAGGATATTTTGAAAACTGCAGGGGGGAAGGAGACAAATGTTACCAAACGCATTGGCATATGTTGGGTATAAAAAAATCGTAATTTCAAACTGCGAATACGTGCAGAGAGCCAGAATTTGGCTCCAAAATATGGCTCAGGCCTTGAAATTGAGATGTTTGGAATATTTTGAAAACAGCAGGGGGGATTGGGACTGATGTGACCAAACACCGCTTTTAGTACTTGGCATATGTTGGGTATAAAAAGTCGTAATTTCTAACTGCGAATACGTGCAGAGAGCCAGAATTTGGCTACAAAATATGGCTCAGGCCTCGAAATTGGGATGTTAGGGATATTTTGAAAACTGCAGGGGAGTTTGCGCAAAATGTGACTCACTGCCACTTTCAGTACTTGGCATATGTTGGGTATAAAAAGTCGTAATATCAAAATATGAATACGTGCAGAGAGCCAGACGTTGGCTCCAAATTATGACTCAGGCCTCGATATTAGGATGTTTGGGATATTTAGAAAATTGCAGGGAGGATCGGGACAAATGTGACCAAACGCCGCTTTCAGGACTTGGCATATGTTGGGCATAAAAAAATCGCAATTTCAAACTGCGAATACGTGCAGAGAGCCAGAATTTGGCTCCAAAATATGGCTCAGGCCTCGAAATTGGGATGTTTGGGATATTTTGAAAACTGCAGGGGGGATTGAGACAAATGTGACCAAACGCATTGGCATATGTTGGGTATAAAAAAGTCGTAATTTCAAAATGCGAATACGTGCAAAGAGCCAGAATTTGGCTCCAAAATATGGCTCAGGCATCGAAATTGGGATATTTAGGATATTTTGAAAACTGCAGGGGAGTTTGTGCAAAATATGACTCACTGCTGCTTTCAGTACTTGGAAGATGTTGGGTATAAAAGTCGTAATTTCAAACTGCGAATACGTGCACAGATCCAGAATTTGGCTACAAAATATGGAGGAGGCCTCGAAATTGGTATGTTTGGGATATTTTGAAAACTGCAGGGGAGTTTGCGCAAATTGTGACTCACTGCCAATTTCCGTACTTGGCATATGTTGGGTATAAAAATTCGTAATATCAAAATATGAATACGTGTAGAGAGCCAGACGTTGGCTCCAAATTATGACTCAGGCCTCGATATTAGGATGTTTGGGATATTTAGAAAATTGCAGGGAGGATTGGGACAAATGTGACCAAACGCAGCTTTCAGTACTTGGCATATGTTGGGTACAAAAAAGTCGCAATTTCAAACTGCGAATACGTGCAAAGAGCCAGAATTTGGCTCCAAAACATGGCTAAGGCCTCGAAATTGGGATATTTGGGATATTTTAAAAACTGCAGGGGAGTTTGTGCAAAATGTGACTCACTGCTGCTTTCAGTACTAGGCATATATTGGGTATAGAAAGTCGTAATTTCAAAATGCGAATACGTGTAGTGAGCCAGAATTTGGCTCCAAAATATGGCTCAGGCCTCGAAATTGGGATATTTGGGATATTTCGAAAACTGCAGGGGAGTTTGTGCAAAATGTGACTCACTGCCACTTTCAGGACTTGGCATATGTTGGGTATAAAAAGTCATAAATTCAATCTGCGAATACGTGCAAAGAGCCAGAATTTGGCTCCAAAATATGGCTGAGGACTCGAAATTGAGATGTTTGGAATATTTTGAAAACTGCATCGGGGGATTGGGACAAATGTGACCAAACGCCGCTTTTAGTACTTGGCATATGTTGGGTATAAAAAGTCGTAACATCAAACTGCGAATACGTGCAGAGAGCCAGAATTTGGCTACAAAATATGCCTCAGGCCTCGAAATTGGGATGTTTGGGATATTTTGAAAACTGCAGGGGTGTTTGCGCAAAGTGTGACTCACTGCCACTTTCAATACTTGGCATTTGTCGGGTATAAAAAGTCGTAATATCAAAATATGAATACGTGCAGAGAGCCAGACGTTGGCTCCAAATTATGACTCAGGCCTCAATATTAGGATGTTTGGGATATTTAGAAAATTGCAGGGAGGATAGGGACAAATGTGACCAAACGCCGCTTTCAGTACTTGGCATATGTTGGGCATAAAAAAGTCGTAATTTCAAACTGCGAATACGTGCAGAGAGCCAGAATTTGGCTCCAAAATATGGCTCAGGCCTCGAAATTGGGATGTTTGGGATATTTTGAAAACTGCAGGGGGGATTGAGACAAATGTGACCAAACGCATTGGCATATGTTGGGTATAAAAAAGTCGTAATTTCAAAATGCGAATACGTGCAGAGAGCCAGAATTTGGCTCCAAAATATGGCTCAGGCATCGAAATGGGGATATTTGGGATATTTTAAAACTGCAGGGGAGTTTGTGCAAAATGTGACTCACTTCTGCTTTCAGTACTAGGAATATATTGGGTATAAAAAGTCGTCATTTCAAACTGCGAATACGTGTAGAGAGCCAGAATTTGGCTCCAAAATATGGCTCAGGCCTCGAAATTGGGATATTTGGGATATTTCGAAAACTGCAGGGGAGTTTGTGCAAAATGTGACTCATTGCCACTTACAGGACTTGGCATATGTTGGGTAAAAAAAATCATAAATTCAATCTGCGAATACGTGCATAGAGCCAGAATTTGGCTCCAAAATATGGCTCAGGCCTCGAAATTGGGATGTTCGGGATATTTTGAAAACTGCAGGGAGGTTTGGGACAAATATGATCAAACGTCACTTTCAGTTCTTTGCATATGTTGGGTATATAAAACCGTAATTTCAAACTGCAAATACGTTCAGAGAGCCAGAATTCGGCTCGAAAATATGGCTCAGGCCTCGAAATTAGCATGTTTGGGATATTTTGAAAACTGCAGGGAGCTTTGGGACAAATGTGACCAAACACCGCTTTCAGTACTTGGCATAAGTTGGGTATAAAAAGTCGTAATTTCAAACTGCGAATACGTGCAGAGAGCCAGAATTTGGCTCCAAAATATGGCTCAGGCCTTGAAATTGAGATGTTTGGAATATTTTGAAAACAGCAGGGGGGATTGGGACAGATGTGACCAAACGCCGCTTTTAGTACTTGGCATATGTTGGGTATAAAAAGTCGTAATTTCTAACTGCGAATACGTGCAGAGAGCCAGAATTTGGCTACAAAATATGGCTCAGGCCTCGAAATATGGATGTTTGGGATATTTTGAAAACTGCAGGGGAGTTTGCGCAAAATGTGACTCACTGCCACTTTCAGTACTTGGCATATGTTGGGTATAAAAAATCGTAATATCAAAATATGAATACGTGCAGAGAGCCAGACGTTTGCTCCAAATTATGACTCAGGCCTCGATATTAGGATGTTTGGGATATTTAGAAAATTGCAGGGAGGATTGGGACAAATGTGACCAAACGCAGCTTTCAGTACTTGGCATATGTTGGGTATAAAAAAGTCGCAATTTCAAACTGCGAATACGTGTAGAGTGCCAGAATTTGGCTCCAAAATATGGCTCAGGCCTCGAAATTGGGATATTTGGGATATTTCGAAAACTGCAGGGGAGTTTGTGCAAAATGTGACTCACTGCCACTTTCAGGACTTGGCATATTTTGGGTATAAAAAGTCATAAGTTCAATCTGCGAATACGTGCATAGAGCCAGAATTTGGCTCCAAAATATGGGTGAGGCCTCGAAATTGAGATGTTTGGAATATTTTGAAAACTGCAGGGGGGATTGGGACAAATGTGACCAAACGCCGCTTTTAGTACTTGGCATATGTTGGGTATAAAAAGTCGTAATTTCAAACTGCGAATACGTGCAGAGAGCCAGAATTTGGCTACAAAATATGGCTCAGGCCTCGAAATTGGGATGTTAGGGATATTTTGAAAACTGCAGGGGAGTTTGCGCAAAATGTGACTCACTGCCACTTTCAGTACTTGGCATATGTTGGGTATAAAAAGTCGTAATATCAAAATATGAATACGTGCAGAGAGCCAGACGTTGGCTCCAAATTATGACTCAGGCCTCGATATTAGGATGTTTGGGATATTTAGAAAATTGCAGGGAGGATCGGGACAAATGTGACCAAACGCCGCTTTCAGGACTTGGCATATGTTGGGCATAAAAAAGTCGCAATTTCAAACTGCGAATACGTGCAGAGAGCCAGAATTTGGCTCCAAAATATGGCTCAGGCCTCGAAATTGGGATGTTTGGGATATTTTGAAAACTGCAGGGGGGATTGAGACAAATGTGACCAAACGCATTGGCATATGTTGGGTATAAAAAAGTCGTAATTTCAAAATGCGAATACGTGCAAAGAGCCAGAATTTGGCTCCAAAATATGGCTCAGGCATCGAAATTGGGATATTTAGGATATTTTGAAAACTGCAGGGGAGTTTGTGCAAAATATGACTCACTGCTGCTTTCAGTACTTGGAAGATGTTGGGTATAAAAGTCGTAATTTCAAACTGCGAATACGTGCACAGATCCAGAATTTGGCTACAAAATATGGAGGAGGCCTCGAAATTGGTATGTTTGGGATATTTTGAAAACTGCAGGGGAGTTTGCGCAAATTGTGACTCACTGCCACTTTCCGTACTTGGCATATGTTGGGTATAAAAATTCGTAATATCAAAATATGAATACGTGTAGAGAGCCAGACGTTGGCTCCAAATTATGACTCAGGCCTCGATATTAGGATGTTTGGGATATTTAGAAAATTGCAGGGAGGATTGGGACAAATGTGACCAAACGCAGCTTTCAGTACTTGGCATATGTTGGGTACAAAAAAGTCGCAATTTCAAACTGCGAATACGTGCAAAGAGCCAGAATTTGGCTCCAAAACATGGCTAAGGCCTCGAAATTGGGATATTTGGGATATTTTAAAAACTGCAGGGGAGTTTGTGCAAAATGTGACTCACTGCTGCTTTCAGTACTAGGCATATATTGGGTATAGAAAGTCGTAATTTCAAAATGCGAATACGTGTAGTGAGCCAGAATTTGGCTCCAAAATATGGCTCAGGCCTCGAAATTGGGATATTTGGGATATTTCGAAAACTGCAGGGGAGTTTGTGCAAAATGTGACTCACTGCCACTTTCAGGACTTGGCATATGTTGGGTATAAAAAGTCATAAATTCAATCTGCGAATACGTGCAAAGAGCCAGAATTTGGCTCCAAAATATGGCTGAGGACTCGAAATTGAGATGTTTGGAATATTTTGAAAACTGCATCGGGGGATTGGGACAAATGTGACCAAACGCCGCTTTTAGTACTTGGCATATGTTGGGTATAAAAAGTCGTAACTTCAAACTGCGAATACGTGCAGAGAGCCAGAATTTGGCTACAAAATATGCCTCAGGCCTCGAAATTGGGATGTTTGGGATATTTTGAAAACTGCAGGGGTGTTTGCGCAAAGTGTGACTCACTGCCACTTTCAATACTTGGCATATGTCGGGTATAAAAAGTCGTAATATCAAAATATGAATACGTGCAGAGAGCCAGACGTTGGCTCCAAATTATGACTCAGGCCTCAATATTAGGATGTTTGGGATATTTAGAAAATTGCAGGGAGGATAGGGACAAATGTGACCAAACGCCGCTTTCAGTACTTGGCATATGTTGGGCATAAAAAAGTCGTAATTTCAAACTGCGAATACGTGCAGAGAGCCAGAATTTGGCTCCAAAATATGGCTCAGGCCTCGAAATTGGGATGTTTGGGATATTTTGAAAACTGCAGGGGGGATTGAGACAAATGTGACCAAACGCATTGGCATATGTTGGGTATAAAAAAGTCGTAATTTCAAAATGCGAATACGTGCAGAGAGCCAGAATTTGTCTCCAAAATATGGCTCAGGCATCGAAATGGGGATATTTGGGATATTTTAAAACTGCAGGGGAGTTTGTGCAAAATGTGACTCACTTCTGCTTTCAGTACTAGGAATATATTGGGTATAAAAAGTCGTCATTTCAAACTGCGAATACGTGTAGAGAGCCAGAATTTGGCTCCAAAATATGGCTCAGGCCTCGAAATTGGGATATTTGGGATATTTCGAAAACTGCAGGGGAGTTTGTGCAAAATGTGACTCATTGCCACTTACAGGACTTGGCATATGTTGGGTAAAAAAAATCATAAATTCAATCTGCGAATACGTGCATAGAGCCAGAATTTGGCTCCAAAATATGGCTCAGGCCTCGAAATTGGGATGTTCGGGATATTTTGAAAACTGCAGGGAGGTTTGGGACAAATATGACCAAACGTCACTTTCAGTTCTTTGCATATGTTGGGTATATAAAACCGTAATTTCAAACTGCAAATACGTTCAGAGAGCCAGAATTCGGCTCGAAAATATGGCTCAGGCATCGAAATTAGCATGTTTGGGATATTTTGAAAACTGCAGGGAGCTTTGGGACAAATGTGACCAAACACCGCTTTCAGTACTTGGCATAAGTTGGGTATAAAAAGTCGTAATTTCAAACTGCGAATACGTGCAGAGAGCCAGAATTTGGCTCCAAAATATGGCTCAGGCCTTGAAATTGAGATGTTTGGAATATTTTGAAAACAGCAGGGAGGATTGGGACAGATGTGACCAAACGCCGCTTTTAGTACTTGGCATATGTTGGGTATAAAAAGTCGTAATTTCTAACTGCGAATACGTGCAGAGAGCCAGAATTTGGCTACAAAATATGGCTCAGGCCTCGAAATATGGATGTTTGGGATATTTTGAAAACTGCAGGGGAGTTTGCGCAAAATGTGACTCACTGCCACTTTCAGTACTTGGCATATGTTGGGTATAAAAAATCGTAATATCAAAATATGAATACGTGCAGAGAGCCAGACGTTTGCTCCAAATTATGACTCAGGCCTCGATATTAGGATGTTTGGGATATTTAGAAAATTGCAGGGAGGATTGGGACAAATGTGACCAAACGCAGCTTTCAGTACTTGGCATATGTTGGGTATAAAAAAGTCGCAATTTCAAACTGCGAATACGTGTAGAGAGCCAGAATTTGGCTCCAAAATATGGCTCAGGCCTCGAAATTGGGATATTTGGGATATTTCGAAAACTGCAGGGGAGTTTGTGCAAAATGTGACTCACTGCCACTTTCAGGACTTGGCATATGTTGGGTATAAAAAGTCATAAGTTCAATCTGCGAATACGTGCATAGAGCCAGAATTTGGCTCCAAAATATGGCTGAGGCCTCGAAATTGATATGTTTGGAATATTTTGAAAACTGCAGGGGGGATTGGGACAAATGTGACCAAACGCCGCTTTTAGTACTTGGCATATGTTGGGTATAAAAAGTAGTAATTTCAAACTGCGAATACGTGCAGAGAGCCAGAATTTGGCTACAAAATATGGCTAAGGCCTCGAAATTGGGATGTTTGGGATATTTTGAAAACTGCAGGGAGGTTTGGGACAAATATGACCAAACGTCGCTTTCAGTACTTGGCATGTGTTGGGTATAAAAAAGTCGCAATTTCAAACTGCGAATACGTGCAGAGAGCCAGAATTTGGCTCCAAAATACGGCTCAGGCCTCGAAATTGGGATATTTTGAAAACTGCCGGGGAGTTTGCGCAAATTGTGACTCACTGCTACTTTCAGTACCTGGCATATGTTGGGTATAAAAAGTCGTAATATCAAAATATGAATACGTGCAGAGAGCCAGACGTTGGCTACAAATTATGACTCAGGCCTCGATATTGGGATGTTTGGGATATTTAGAAAATTGCAGGGAGGATTGGGACAAATGTGACCAAACGCCGCTTTCAGTACTTGGCATATGTTGGGTATAAAAAAGTCGCAATTTCAAACTGCGAAAACGTGCAGAGAGCTAGAATTTGGCTACAAAATATGGCTCAGGCCTCGAAATTGGGATGTTTGGGATATTTTGAAAACTGCAGGGGGGAAGGAGACAAATGTGTTCAAACGCATTGGCATATGTTGGGTATAAAAAAGTCGTAATTTCAAACTGCGAATACGTGCAGAGAGCCAGAATTTTGCTCCAAAATATGGCTCAGGCCTCGAAATTGGGATATTTGGAATATTTCGAAAATTGCAGGGGAGTTTGTGCAAAATGTGACTCACTGCTGCTTTCAGGACTTGGCATATCTTGGGTATAAAAAGTCGTAAATATAATCTGCGAATACGTGCATAGAGCAAGAATTTGGCTCCAAAATATGGCTCAGGCCTCGAAATTGGGATGTTTAGGATATTTTGAAAACTGCAGGGAGGTTTGGGACAAATATGACTAAACGCCGTTTTAGTACTTGGCATATGTTGGGTATACAAAGCCGTAATTTCAAACTGCGAATACGTGCAGAGAGCCAGAATTTGGCTCCAAAATATGGCTCAGGCATCGAAATTGGGATATTTGGGATATTTTGAAAACTGCAGGGGAGTTTGTGCAAAATGTGACTCACTGCTGCTTTCAGTACTTGGAAGATGTTGGGTATAAAAGTCGTAAATTCAAACTGCGAATACGTGCAGAGATCCAGAATTTGGCTGCAAAATATGGCTCAGGCCTCGAAATTGGGATGTTTGGGATATTTTCAAA
Organism: Procambarus clarkii; assembly: GCF_040958095.1. Taxonomy (NCBI): domain Eukaryota; kingdom Metazoa; phylum Arthropoda; class Malacostraca; order Decapoda; family Cambaridae; genus Procambarus; species Procambarus clarkii. Next base: position 1,324,534 of record NC_091172.1, read on the forward strand.
ACTGCAGGGGAGTTTGCGCAAATTGTGACTCATTGCCACTTTCAGTACTTGGCATATGTTGGGTACTAAAAGTCGTAATATCAAAATATTAATACGTGCAGAGAGCCAGACGTTGGCTCCAAATTATGACTCAAGCCTCGATATTAGGATGTTTGGGATATTTAGAAAATTGCAGGGAGGATTGGGACAAATGTGACCAAACGCCGCTTTCAGTACTTGGCATACGTTGGGTATAAAAAAGTCGCAATTTCAAACTGCGAATACGTGCAAAGAGCCAGAATTTGGCACCAACACATGGCGAAGGCCTCGAAATTGGGATATTTGGGATATTTTAAAAACTGCAGGGGAGTTTGTGCAAAATGTGACTCACTGCCACTTTCAGGACTTGGCATATGTTAGGTATAAAAAGTCATAAATTCAATCTGCGAATACGTGCATAGAGCCAGAATTTGGCTCTAAAATATGGCTCAGGCCTCGAAATTGGGATGTTCGGGATATTTTGAAAACTGCAGGGAGGTTTGGGACAAATATGACAAAACGTCGCTTTCAGTACTTAGCATTTGTTGGGTATATAAAACCGTAATTTCAAACTGCAAATACGTGCAGAGAGCCCGAATTTGGCTCAAAAATATGGCTCAGGCCTGGAAATGGAGATGTTTGGAATATTTTGAAAACAGCAGGGGGGATTGGGACAGATGTGACCAAACGCCGCTTATAGTACTTGGCATATGTTGGGTATAAAAAGTCGTAATTTCAAACTGCGATTACGTGCAGAGAGCCAGAATTTGGCTACAAAATACGGCTCAGGCCTCGAAATTGGGATGTTTGGGATATTTTGAAAACTGCAGGGGAGTTTGCGCAAAATGTGACTCACTGCCACTTTCAGTACTTGGCATATGTTGGGTATAAAAAGTCGTAATATCAAAATATGAATACGTGCTGAGAGCCAGAATATGGCTACAAAATATGGCTCAGGCCTCGAAATTGGGATGTTTGGGATATTTTGAAAACTGCAGGGGAGTTTGCGCAAAATGTGACTCACTGCCACTTTCAGTACTTGGCATATGTTGGGTATAAAAAGTCGGAATATCAAAATATGAATACGTGCAGAGAGCCAGACGTTGGCTCCAAAATATGACTCAGGCCTCGATATTGGGATGTTTGGGATATTTAGAAAACTGCAGTGAGGTTTGGGGCAAATGTTACCAAACGCCGCTTTCAGTACTTGGCATATGTTGGGCACAAAAAAATCGCAATTTCAAACTGCGAATACGTGCAGAGAGCCAGAATTTGGCTCCAAAATATGGCTCAGGCCTCGAAATTGGGATATTTGAAATATTTCGAAAACTGCAGGGGAGTTTGTGCAAAATGGGACTCACTGCCGCTTTCAGGACATGGCATATGTTGGGTATAAAAAGTCGTAATTCCAAACTGCGAATACGTGCAGAGAGCCAGAATTTGGCTCCAAAATATGGTTCAGGCCTCGAAATATGGATATTTGGGATATTTTGAAAACTGCAAGGGAGATTGTGCAAAATGTGACTCACTTCCGCTTACAGGACTTGGCATATGTTGGGTATAAAAAATCGTAAATTCAATCTGCGAATACGTGCATAGAGCCAGAATTTGGCTCCAAAGTATGGCTCAGGCCTCGAAATTGGGATGTTTAGGATATTTTGAAAACTGCAGGGAGGTTTGGGACAAATATGACCAAACGCTGCTTTCAGTTCTTAGCATATGTGGGGTATATAAAGCCATAATTTCAAACTGCGAATACGTGCAGAGAGCCAGAATTTGGCTAAAAATATGGCTCAGGCCTCGAAATTGGGATGTTTGGGATATTTTGAAAACTGCAGGGGGGATTGAGACATATGTGACTCACTGCTGCTTTCAGTACTTGGAAGATATTGGGTATAAAAGTCGTAATTTCAAACTGCGAATACGTGCAGAGAGCCAGAATTTGGCTACAAAATATGGCTCAGGCCTCGAAATTGGGATGTTTGCTATATTTTGAAAACTGCAGGGGAGTTTGCGCAAAATGTGACTCACTGCCCCTTTCAGTACTTGGCATATGTTGGGTATAAAAAGTCGTAATATCAAAATATGAATACGTGCAGAGAGCCAGAATTTGGCTACAAAATATGGCTCAGGCCTCGAAATTGGGATGTTTGGGATATTTTGAAAACTGCAGGGAAGTTTGCGCAAAATGTGACTCACTGCCACTTTCAGTACTAGGAATATGTTGGGTATAAAAAGTCGTAATATCAAAATATGAATACGTGCAGAGAGCCAGACGTTAGCTACAAAATATGACTCAGGCCTCGGTATTGGGATGTTTGGGATATTTAGAAAACTGCAGGGAGGTTTGGGACAAATGTTACCAAACGCCGCTTTCAGTACTTGGCATATGTTGGGCATAAAAAAGTCGCAATTTCAAACTGCGAATACGTGCAGAGAGCCAGAATTTGGCTCCAAAACATGGCTAAGGCCTCGAAATTGGGATATTTGGGGTATTTTGAAAACTGCAGGGGAGTTTGTGCAAAATGTGACTCACTGCTGCTTTCAGTACTTGGCATATGTTGGGTATAAAACTCGTAATTTCATACTGCGAATACGTGCAGAAAGCCAGAATTTGGCTCCAAAATATGGCTCAGGCCACGAAATTATGATATTTGGAATATTTCGAAAACTGCAGGGGAGTTTGTGCAAAATGTGACTCACTGCTGCTTTTAGTACTTGGCATATGTTGGGCATAAAAAAGTCGCAATTTCAAAATGCGAATACGTGCAGAGAGCCAGAATTTGGCTCCAAACTATGGCTAAGGCCTCGAAATTGGGATATTTAGGGTATTTTGAAAACTGCAGGGGAGTTTGTGCAAAATGTGACTCACTGCGCTTTCAGGACTTGGCATATGTTGGGTATAAAAAGTCGTAATTCCAAACTGCGAACACGTGCAGAGAGCCAGAATTTGGCTCCAAAATATGGCTCAGGTCTCGAAATTGAGATGTTTGGGATATTTTGAAAACTGCCGGGGGGAATGAGACAAATGTGACCAAACGCATTGGCGTATGTTGGGTATAAAAATTCGTAAATTCAATCTGCGAATACGTGCATAGAGCCAGAATTTGGCTCCAAAATATGGCTCAGGCCTCGAAATTGGGATGTTTAGGATATTTTGAAAACTGCAGGGAGGTTTGGGACAAATATGACCAAACGCCGCTTTCAGTACTTGGCATATGTTGCGTATACAAAGCCGTAATTTCAAACTGCGAATACGTGCATAGAGCCAGAATTTGGCTCCAAAATATGGCTCAGGCCTCGGAATTGGGATGTTTAGGATATTTTGAAAACTGCAGGGAGGTTTGGGACAAATGTGACCAAACGCATTGGCATATGTTGGGTATAAAAAAGTCGTAATTCCAAACTGCGAAAACGTGCAGAGAGCCAGAATTTGGCTCCAAAATATGGCTCAGGCATCGAAATTGAGATGTTTGGGATATTTTGAAAACTGCTGGGGGGATTGAGACAAATGTGACCAAACGCATTGGAATATGTTGGGTATAAAAACTCGTAATTTCAAAATGCGAATACGTGCAGAGTGCCAGATTTTGGCTCTAAAATATGGCTCAGACCTCGAAATTGGGATGTTTGGGATTTTTTGAAAACTGCAGGGGGATTGAGACAAATGTGATCAAACGCATTGGCATATGTTGGGTATAAAAAAGTCGTAATTCCAAACTGCGAATACGTGCAGAGAGCCAGAATTTGGCTCTAAAATATGGCTCAGGCATCGAAATTGAGATGTTTTGGATATTTTGAAAACTGCTGGGGGGATTGAGACAAATGTGACCAAACGCATTGGCATATGTTGGGTATAAAAAAGTCGTAATTTCAAACTGCGAATACGTGCAGAGAGCCAGAATTTGGCTCCAAAATATGGCTCAGGCCTCGAAATTGGGGTATTTGGGATATTTTGAAAACTGCAGGGGAGTTTGTGCAAAATGTGACTCACTGCTGCTTTCAGTACTTGGCATATATTGGGTATAAAAATCGTAATTTCAAACTGCGAATACGTGCAGAGAGCCAGAATTTGGCTACAAAATATGGCTCAGGCCTCGAAATTGGGATATTTGGAATATTTCGAAAACTGCAGGGGAGTTTGTGCAAAATGTGACTCACTGCCGCCTTCAGGACTTGGCATATGTTGGGTATAAAAAGTCGTAAATTAAATCTGCGAATACGTGCATAGAGCCAGAATTTGGCTCCAAAATATGGCTCAGGCCTCGAAATTGGGATGCTTAGGATATTTTGAAAACTGCAGGGAGGTTTGGGACAAATATGACCAAACGCCGCTTTCTGTACTTGGCATATGTTGGGTATATAAAGCCAAAACTTCAAACTGCGAATACGTGCAGAGACCCAGAATTTGGCTCCAAAATATGGCTCAGGTCTCGAAATTGGGATATTTGGAATATTTCGAAAACTGCAGGGGAGTTTGTGCAAAATGTGACTCACTGCCGCTTTCAGGACATGGCATATGTTGGGTATAAAAAGTCGTAATTCCAAACTGCGAATACGTGCAGAGAGCCAGAATTTGGCTCCAAAATATGGCTCAGGTCTCGAAGTTGAGATGTTTAGGATATTTTAAAAACTGCAGGGGGGATTGGGACAAATGTTACCAAATGCCGCTTTCAGTACTTGGCATATTTTGGGCATAAAAAAGTCGCAATTTCAAACTGCGAATACGGGCAGAGAGCCAGAATTTGGCTCCAAAACATGGCTAATGCCTCGAAATTGGGATATTTGGGGTATTTTGAAAACTGCGGGGGAGTTTGTGCAAAATGTGACTCACTGCTGCTTACAGTACTTGGCATTTGTTGGGTATAAAACTCGTAATTTCAAACTGCGAATACGTGCAGAGAGCCAGAAATTGGCTCCAAAATATGGCTCAGGCCACGAAATTATGATATTTGGAATATTTCGAAAACTGCAGGGGAGTTTGTGCAAAATGTGACTCACTGCTGCTTTCAGTACTTGACATATGTGGGGCATAAAAAAGTCGCAATTTCAAACTGCGAATACGTGCAGAGGGCCAGAATTTGGCTCCAAATTATGGCTAAGGCCTCGAAATTGGGATATTTGGGGTATTTTGAAAACTGCAGGGGAGTTTGTGCAAAATGTGACTCACTGCCGCTGTCAGGACTTGGCATATGTTGGGTATAAAAAGTCGTAATTCCAAACTGCGAATACGTTCAGAGAGCCAGAATTTGGCTCCAAAATATGGCTCAGGCCTCGAAATTGAGATGTTTGGGATATTTTGAAAACTGCAGGGAGGATTGAGACAAATGTGACCAAACGCATTGGCATATGTTGGGTATAAAAATTCGTAAATTCAATCTGCGAATACGTGCATAGAGCCAGAATTTGGCTCCAAAATATGGCTCAGGCCTCGAAATTGGGATGTTTCGGATATTTTGAAAACTGCAGGGAGGTTTGGGACAAATGTGACCAAACGCATTGGCATATGTTGGGTATAAAAAAGTCGTAATTCCAAACTGCGAATACGTGCAGAGAGCCAGAAGTTGGCTAAAAAATATGGCTCAGGCCTCGAAATTGGGATGTTTGGGAAATTTTGAAAACTGTAGGGGGGATTGCGACAAATGTGACCAAACGCATTGGCATATGTTGGGTATAAAAACTCGTAATTTCAAAATGCGAATACGTGCAGAGAACCAGATTTTGGCTCCAAAATATGGCTCAGGCCTCGAAATTGGGATATTTGGAATATTTCGAAAACTGCAGGGGAGTTTGTGCAAAATGTGACTCACTGCCGCTTTCAAGACTTGGCATATCTTGGGTATAAAAAGTCGTAAATTCAATCTGCGAATACGTGCATAGGGCAAGAATTTGGCTCCAAAATATGGCTCAGGCCTCGAAATTGGGATGTTTAGGATATTTTGAAAACTGCAGGGAGGTTTGGGACAAATATGACCAAACGCCGCTTTCAGTACTTGGCATATGTTGGGTATACAAAGCCGTAATTTCAAACTGCGAATACGTGCAGAGAGCCAGAATTTGGCTCCAAAATATGGTTCAGGCCTCGAAATTGGGATGTTTGGGATATTTTGAAAACTGCAGGGGGATTGAGACAAATGTGACCAAACGCATTGGCATATGTTGGGTATAAAAGTCGTAATTTCAAACTGCGAATACGTGCAGAGATCCAGAATTTGGCTACAAAATATGGCTCAGGCCTCGAAATTGGGATGTTTGGGATATTTTGAAAACTGCAGGGGAGTTTGCGCAAATTGTGACTCACTGCCACTTTCAGTACTTGGCATATGTTGGGTTTAAAAAGTCGTAATATCAAAATATGAATACGTGCAGAGAGCCAGACGTTGGCTCCAAATTATGACTCAGGCCTCGATATTGGGATGTTTGGGATATTTAGAAAATTGCAGGGAGGATTGGGACAAATGTGACTAAACGCCGCTTTCAGTACTTGGCATATGTTGGGTAAATAAAATCGTAATTTCAAACTGCGAATACGTGCAAAGAGCCAGAATTTGGCTCCAAAACATGGCTAAGGCCTCGAAATTGGGATATTTGGGATATTTTAAAAACTGCAGGGGAGTTTGTGCAAAATGTGACTCACTGCTTCTTTCAGTACTAGGCATATATTGGGTATAAAAAGTCGTAATTTCAAACTGTGAATACGTGGAGAGAGACAGAATTTGGCTCCAAAATATGGTTCAGGCCTCGAAATTGGGATATTTGGGATATTTCGAAAACTGCAGGGGAGTTTGTGCAAAATGTGACTCACTGCTACTTTCAGGACTTGGCATATGTTGGGTATAAAAGTCATAAATTCAATCTGCGAATACGTGCATAGAGCCAGAATTTGGCTCCAAAATATTGCTCAGGCCTCGAAATTGGGATATTTGGGATATTTTGAAAACTGCAGGGGAGTTTGTGCAAAATGTGACTCACTGCTGCTTTCAGTACTTGGCATATGTTGGGTATAAAAAGACGTAATTTCAAACTGCGAATACGTGCAGAGAGCCAGAATTTGGCTCCAAAATTTGGCCCAGGCCTCGAAATTGGTATATATGGGATATTTCGAAAACTGCAGGGGAGTTTGTGCGAAATGTGACTAACTGCCGCTTTCAGGACTTGGCATATGTTGGGTATAAAATGTCGTAATTTCAAACCGCAAAAACGTGCATAGAGCCAAAATTTGCCTCCAAAATATGGCTCAATCCTCGAAATTGGGATTTTTGGGATATTTTGAAAACTGCAGGGGAGTTTGCGCAAAACGTGACTCACAGCCCCTTTCAGTACTTGGCATATGTTGGGTATAAAAAGTCGTAATATCAAAATATGAATACTTGCAGAGAGCCAGACGTTGGCTCCAAAATATGGCTCACCTCTCGATATTGGGATGTTTGGGATATTTTGAAAACTGTAGGGAGGTTTGGGACAAATATGACCAAACGTCGCTTTCAGTACTTCGCATTTGTTGGGTATATAAAACCGTAATTTCAAACTGCAAATACGTGCAGAGAGCCAGAATTTGGCTCAAAAATATGGCTCAAGCCTGGAAATTAGCATGTTTGGAATATTTTGAAAACTGCAGGGAGATTTGGGACAAATGTGACCAAACGCCACTTTCAGTACTCGGCATAAGTTGGGTATAAAAAGTCGTAATTTCAAACTGCGAATACATGCAGAGAGCCAGAATTTGGCTCCAAAATATGGCTCAGGCCTTGAAATTGAGATGTTTGGAATATTTTGAAAACTGCAGGGGGGATTGGGACAGATGTGACCAAATGCCGCTTTTAGTACTTGGCATATGTTGGGTATAAAAAGTCGTAATTTCAAACTGCGAATACGTGCAGAGAGCCAGAATTTGGCTACAAAATATGGCTCAGGCCTCGAAATTTGGATGTTTGGGATATTTTTATAACTGCAGGGGAGTTTGCACAAAATGTGACTCACTGCCACTTTCAGTACTTGGCATATGTTAGGTATACAAAGTCGTAATATCAAAATATGAATACGTGCAGAGAGCCAGAATTTGGCTACAAAATATGGCTAAGGCCTCGAAATTGGGATGTTTGGGATATTTTAAAAACTGCAGGGGAGTTTGTGCAAAATGTGACTCACTGCTGCTTTCAGTACTTGGCATATGTTGGGTATAAAATGTCGTAATTTCAAACCGCGAAAACGTTCATAGAGCCAAAATTTGCCTCCAAAACATCGCTAAGGCCTCGAAATTGGGATATTTGGGATATTTCGAAAACTGCAGGGGAGATTGTGCGAAATGTGACTAACTGCCGCTTTCAGGACTTGGCATATGTTGGGTATAAAATTTCGTAATTTCAAACCGCGAAAACGTGCATAGAGCCAAAATTTGCCTCCAAAATATGGCTCAGGGCTCGAAATTGGGATGTTTAGGATATTTTGAAAACTGCAGGGGAATTTGCGCAAAATGTGACTCACTGCCACTTTCAGTACTTGGCATATGTTGGGTATAAAAAGTCGTAAAATCAAAATAGGAATACGTGCAGAGAGCCAGACGTTGGCTCCAAAATATGACTCAGGCCTCGATATTGGGATGTTTGGGATATTTAGAAAACTGCAGGGAGATTTGGGACAAATGTTACCAAATGCCGCTTTCAGTACTTGGCATATGTTGGGTATAAAAAAGTCGTAATTTCAAAATGCGAATACGTGCAGAGAGCCAGAATTTGGCTCCAAAATATGGCTCAGGCCTCGAAATTAGGATATTTGGGATATTTTGAACACCGCAGGGGAGTTTGTGCAAAATGTGACTCACTACTGCTTTCATTACTTGGAAGATGTTGGGTATAAAAGTCGTAATTTCAAACTGCGAATACGTGCAGAGAGCCTGAATTTGGCTACAAAATATGGCTCAGGCCTGGAAATTGGGATGTTTGGGATATTTTGAAAACTGCATGGGAGTTTGCGCAAATTGTGACTCACTGTTACTTTCAGTTCTTGTCATATGTTGGGTATAAAAAGTCGTAATATCAAAATATGATTACGTGCAGAGAGCCAGACGTTGGCTCCAAATTATGACTCAGGCCTCGATATTGGGATGTTTGGGATATTTAGAAAATTGCAGGGAGGATTGGGACAATTGTGACCAAACCCCACTTTCAGTACTTGGCATATGTTGGGTATAAAAAAGTCGCAATTTCAAACTGCGAATACGTGCAGAGAGCAAGAATTTTGCTCCAAAATATTGCTCAGGCCTCGAAATTGGGATATTTGGATTATTTCGAAAACTGCAGGGGAGTTTGTGCAAAATGTGACTCACTGCTTCTTTCAGGACATGGCATATCTTGGGTATAAAAAGTCGTAAATTCAATCTGCGAATACGTGCATAGAGCAAGAATTTGGCTCCAAAATATGGCTCAGGCTTCGAAATTGGGATGTTTAGGATATTTTGAAAACTGCAGGGAGGTTTGGGACAAATATGACCAAACGCCGCTTTCAGTACTTGGCATATGTTGGGTATACAAATCCGTAATTTCAAACTGCGAATACGTGCAGAGAGCCAGAATTTGGCTCCAAAATATGGTTCAGGCCTCGAAATTGGGATGTTTGGGATATTTTGAAAACTGCAGGGGGGATTGAGGCAAATGTGACCTAACGCATTGGCATATGTTGGGTATAAAAAATTCGTAATTTCAAAATGCGAATACGTGCAGAGAGCCAGAATTTGGCTCCAAAATATGGCTCAGGCATCGAAATTGGGATATTTGGGATATTTTGAAAACTGTAGGGGAGTTTGTGCAAAATGTGACTCACTGCTGCTTTCAGTACTTGGAAGATGTTGGGTATAAAAGTCGTAATTTCAAACTGCGAATACGTGCAGAGATCCAGAATATGGCTACAAAATATGGATCCGCCCTCGAAATTGGGATGTTTGGGATATTTTGAAAACTGCAGGGGAGTTTACGCAAATTGTGTCTCACTGCCACTTTCAATACGTGGCATATGTTGGGTATAAAAAGTCGTAATATCAAAATATAAATACGTGCAGAGAGCCAGACGTTGGCCCCAAATTTTGACTCAGGCCTCGATTATGGGATGTTTGGGATATTTAGAAAATTGCAGGGAGGATTGGGACAAATGTGACCAAACGCCGCTCTCAGTACTTGGCATATGTTGGGTATAAAAAAGTCGCAATTTCAAACTGCGAATACGTGCAAAGAGCCAGAATTTGGCTCCAAAACATGGCTAAGGCCTCGAAATTGGGATATTTGGGATATTTTAAAAACTGCAGGGGAGTTTGTGCAAAATGTGACTCACTGCTGCTTTCAGTACTTGGCATATGTTGAATATAAAATGTCGTAATTTCAAACCACGAAAACGTTCATAGAGCCAAAATTTGCCTCCAAAACATCGCTAAGGCCTCGACATTGGGATATTTGGGATATTTCGAAAAGTGCAGGGGAGATTGTGCGAAATGTGACTAACTTCCGCTTTCAGGACATGGCATATGTTGGGTATAAAATGTCGTAATTTCAAACCGCGAAAACGTGCATAGAGCCAAAATTTGCCTCCAAAATATGGCTCAGGTCTGGAAATTGGGATGTTTGGGATATTTTGAAAACTGCAGGGGAATTTGCGCAAATTGTGACTCCCTGCCACTTTCAGTACTTGGCATATGTTGGGTATAAAAAGTAGTAATATCAAAATATGAATACGTGCAGAGAGCCAGACGTTGGCTCCAAAATATGACTGAGGCCTCGATATTGGGATGTTTGGGATATTTAGAAACCTGCAGGGAGGTTTGGGACAAATGTTACCAATCGCCGCTTTCAGTACTTGGCATATGTTGGGCATAAAAATTCGCAATTTCAAACTGCGAATACGTGCAGAGAGCAAGAATTTGGCTCCAAAACATAGCTAAGGCCTCGAAATTGGGATAATTGGGATATTTTGAAAACTGCAGGGGAGTTTGTGCAAAATGTGACTCACTGCCGCTTTCAGGACTAGGCATATGTTGGGTATAAAAAGTCGTAATTCCAAACTGCGAATACGTGCAGAGAGCCAGAATTTGGCTCCAAAATATGGCTCAGGCCTCGAAATTGAGATGTTTGGGATATTTTGAAAACTGCAGGGGGGATTGGGAGAGATGTGACCAAACGCCGCTTTTATTACTTGGCATATGTTGAGTATAAAAAGTCGTAATTTGAAACTGCGAATACGTGCATAGAGCCAGAATTTGGCTACAAAATATGGCTCAGGCCTCGAAATAGGGATGTTTGGGATATTTTGAAAACTGCAGGGGGGATTGAGACAAATGTGACCAAACGCATTGGCATATGTTGGGTATAAAAAAGTCGTAATTTCAAACTGCGAATACGTGCAGAGAGCCAGAATGTGGCTCCAAAATATGGCTCAGGCCTCGAAATTGGGATATTTGGGATATTTTGAAAACTGCATGGGAGTTTGTGCAAAATGTGACTCACTGCTGCTTTCAGTACTTGGCATATGTTGGGTATAAAAAGTCGTAATTTCAAACTGCGAATACGTGCAGAGAGCCAGAATTTGGCTCCAAAATATGTCTCAGGCCTCGAAATTAGGATGTTTGGGATATTTTGAAAACTGCAGGGGGGATTGAGACAAATGTGACCAAACGCATTTGCATTTGTTGGGTATAAAAAAGTCGTAATTTCAAAATGCGAATACGTGCAGAGAGCCAGAATTTGGCTCCAAAATATGGCTCAGGGATCGAAATTGGGATATTTGGGATATTTTGAAAACTGCAGGGGAGTTTGTGCAAAATGTGACTCACTGCTGCTTTCAGTACTTGGAAGATGTTGGGTATAAAAGTCGTAATTTCAAACTGCGAATACGTGCAGAGATCCAGAATTTGGCTACAAAATATGGCTCAGGCCTCGAAATTGGGATGTTTGGGATATTTTGAAAACTGCAGGGGAGTTTGCGCAAATTGTGACTCGCTGCCACTTTCAGTACTTGGCATATGTTGGGTATAAAAAGTCGTAATATCAAAATATGAATACGTGCAGAGAGCCAGACGTTGGCTCCAAATTATGACTCAGGCCTCGATATTGGGATGTTTGGGATATTTAGAAAATTGCAGGGAGGATTGGGACAAATGTGACTAAACGCCGCTTTCAGTACTTGGCATATGTTGGGTAAATAAAATCGTAATTTCAAACTGCGAATACGTGCAAAGAGCCAGAATTTGGCTCCAAAACATGGCTAAGGCCTCGAAATTGGGATATTTGGGATATTTTAAAAACTGCAGGGGAGTTTGTGCAAAATGTGACTCACTGCTGCTTTCAGTACTAGGCATATATTGGGTATAAAAAGTCGTAATTTCAAACTGTGAATACGTGGAGAGAGCCAGAATTTGGCTCCAAAATATGGTTCAGGCCTCGAAATTGGGATATTTGGGATATTTCGAAAACTGCAGGGGAGTTTGTGCAAAATGTGACTCACTGCTGCTTTCAGTACTTGGCATATGTTGGGTATAAAAAGACGTAATTTCAAACTGCGAATACGTGCAGAGAGCCAGAATTTGGCTCCAAAATTTGGCCCAGGCCTCGAAATTGGTATATATGGGATATTTCGAAATCTGCAGGGGAGTTTGTGCGAAATGTGACAAACTGCCGCTTTCAGGACTTGGCATATGTTGGGTATAAAATGTCGTAATTTCAAACCGCGAAAACGTGCATAGAGCCAAAATTTGCCTCCAAAATATGGCTCAATCCTCGAAATTGGGATTTTTGGGATATTTTGAAAACTGCAGGGGAGTTTGCGCAAAACGTGACTCACAGCCCCTTTCAGTACTTGACATATGTTGGGTATAAAAAGTCGTAATATCAAAATATGAATACTTGCAGAGAGCCAGACGTTGGCTCCAAAATATGGCTCACCTCTCGATATTGGGATGTTTGGGATATTTTGAAAACTGTAGGGAGGTTTGGGACAAATATGACCAAACGTCGCTTTCAGTACTTCGCATTTGTTGGGTATATAAAACCGTAATTTCAAACTGCAAATACGTGCAGAGAGCCAGAATTTGGCTCAAAAATATGGCTCAAGCCTGGAAATTAGCATGTTTGGAATATTTTGAAAACTGCAGGGAGATTTGGGACAAATGTGACCAAACGCCACTTTCAGTACTCGGCATAAGTTGGGTATAAAAAGTCGTAATTTCAAACTGCGAATACGTGCAGAGAGCCAGAATTTGGCTCCAAAATATGGCTCAGGCCTTGAAATTGAGATGTTTGGAATATTTTGAAAACTGCAGGGGGGATTGGGACAGATGTGACCAAATGCCGCTTTTAGTACTTGGCATATGTTGGGTATAAAAAGTCGTAATTTCAAACTGCGAATACGTGCAGAGAGCCAGAATTTGGCTACAAAATATGGCTCAGGCCTCGAAATTTGGATGTTTGGGATATTTTTATAACTGCAGGGGAGTTTGCACAAAATGTGACTCACTGCCACTTTCAGTACTTGGCATATGTTAGGTATACAAAGTCGTAATATCAAAATATGAATACGTGCAGAGAGCCAGAATTTGGCTACAAAATATGGCTAAGGCCTCGAAATTGGGATGTTTGGGATATTTTAAAAACTGCAGGGGAGTTTGTGCAAAATGTGACTCACTGCTGCTTTCAGTACTTGGCATATGTTGGGTATAAAATGTCGTAATTTCAAACCGCGAAAACGTTCATAGAGCCAAAATTTGCCTCCAAAATATGGCTCAGGGCTCGAAATTGGGATGTTTAGGATATTTTGTAAACTGCAGGGGAATTTGCGCAAAATGTGACTCACTGCCACTTTCAGTACTTGGCATATGTTGGGTATAAAAAGTCGTAAAATCAAAATAGGAATACGTGCAGAGAGCCAGACGTTGGCTCCAAAATATGACTCAGGCCTCGATATTGGGATGTTTGGGATATTTAGAAAACTGCAGGGAGATTTGGGACAAATGTTACCAAATGCCGCTTTCAGTACTTGGCGTATGTTTTGCATAAAAAAGTCGCAATTTCAAACTGCGAATACGTGCATAGAGCCAGAATTTGGCTACAAAATATGGCTCAGACCTCGAAATTGGGATGTTTGGGATATTTTGAAAACTGCAGGGGGGATTGTGACAAATGTAACCAAACGCATTGGCATATGTTGGGTATAAAAAAGTCGTAATTTCAAAATGCGAATACGTGCAGAGAGCCAGAATTTTGCTCCAAAATATTGCTCAGGCCTCGAAATTGGGATATTTGGATTATTTCGAAAACTGCAGGGGAGTTTGTGCAAAATGTGACTCACTGCTGCTTTCAGGACATGGCATATCTTGGGTATAAAAAGTCGTAAATTCAATCTGCGAATACGTGCATAGAGCAAGAATTTGGCTCCAAAATATGGCTCAGGCTTCGAAATTGGGATGTTTAGGATATTTTGAAAACTGCAGGGAGGTTTGGGACAAATATGACCAAACGCCGCTTTCAGTACTTGGCATATGTTGGGTATACAAATCCGTAATTTCAAACTGCGAATACGTGCAGAGAGCCAGAATTTGGCTCCAAAATATGGCTCAGGCATCGAAATTGGGATATTTGGGATATTTTGAAAACTGTAGGGGAGTTTGTGCAAAATGTGACTCACTGCTGCTTTCAGTACTTGGAAGATGTTGGGTATAAAAGTCGTAATTTCAAACTGCGAATACGTGCAGAGATCCAGAATATGGCTACAAAATATGGATCAGCCCTCGAAATTGGGATGTTTGGGATATTTTGAAAACTGCAGGGGAGTTTACGCAAATTGTGTCTCACTGCCACTTTCAATACGTGGCATATGTTGGGTATAAAAAGTCGTAATATCAAAATATAAATACGTGCAGAGAGCCAGACGTTGGCCCCAAATTTTGACTCAGGCCTCGATTATGGGATGTTTGGGATATTTAGAAAATTGCAGGGAGGATTGGGACAAATGTGACCAAACGCCGCTCTCAGTACTTGGCATATGTTGGGTATAAAAAAGTCGCAATTTCAAACTGCGAATACGTGCAAAGAGCCAGAATTTGGCTCCAAAACATGGCTAAGGCCTCGAAATTGGGATATTTGGGATATTTTAAAAACTGCAGGGGAGTTTGTGCAAAATGTGACTCACTGCTGCTTTCAGTACTTGGCATATGTTGGGTATAAAATGTCGTAATTTCAAACCACGAAAACGTTCATAGAGCCAAAATTTGCCTCCAAAACATCGCTAAGGCCTCGAAATTGGGATATTTGGGATATTTCGAAAACTGCAGGGGAGTTTGTGCAAAATGTGACTCACTGCCGCTTTCAGGACTTGGCATATGTTGGGTATAAAAATTCGTAATATCAAAATATAAATACGTGCAGAGAGCCAGACTTTGGCCCCAAATTATGACTCAGGCCTCGATTATAGGATGTTTGGGATATTTAGAAAATTGCATGGAGGATTGGGACAAATGTGACCAAACGCCGCTTTCAGTACTTGGCATATGTTGGGTATAAAAAAGTCGCAATTTCAAACTGTGAATACGTGCAAAGGCCCAGAATTTGGTTCCAAAACATGGCTAAAGCCTCGAAATTGGGATATTTGGGATATTTTGAAAACTGTAGGGGAGTTTGTGCAAAATGTGACTCAATGCTGCTTTCAGTACTTGGCATATGTTGGGTATAAAAAGTCGTAATTTCAAACTGCGAATACGAGCAGAGAGCCAAAATTTGGCTACAAAATATGGCTCAGGCCTCGAAATTGGGATATTTGGAATATTTCGAAAACTGCAGGGGAGTTTGTGCAAAATGTGACTCACTGCTGCTTTCAGGACTTGGCATATATTGGGTATAAAAAGTCGTTAATTCAATCTGCGAATACGTGCATTGAGCCAGAATTTGGCTCCAAAATATGGCTCAGGCCTCGAAATTGGGATGTTTGAGATATTTTGAAAACTGCAGGGGAGTATGCGCAAAATGTGACTCACTGCCACTTTCAGTACTTGGCATATGTTGGGTATAAAAGTCGTAATATCAAAATATGACTACGTGCAGAGAGACAGACGTTGGCTCCAAAATATGGCTCAGCCCTCGATATTTTGAAAACTGCAGGGAGCTTTGGGACAAATGTGACCAAACGCCGCTTTCAGTACTTGGCATAAGTTGGGTATAAAAAGTCGTAATTTCAAACTGCGAATACTTGCAGAGAGCCAGAATTTGGCTCCAAAATATGGCTCAGGCCTTGAAATTGAGATGTTTAGAATATTTTGAAAACTGCAGGGGGGATTGGGACAGATGTGACCAAACGCCGCTTTTAGTACTTGGCATATGTTGGGTATAAAAAGTCGTAATTTCAAAATGCGAATACATGCAGAGAGCCAGAATTTGCCTACAAAATATGGCTCAGGCCTCGAAATTGGGATGTTTGGGATATTTTTATAACTGCAGGGGAGTTTGCGCAAAATGTGACTCACTGCCACTTTCAGTACTTGGCATATGTTGGGTATAAAAAGTAGTAATATCAAAATATGAATACGTGCAGAGGGCCAGACGTTGGCTCCAAAATATGACTGAGGCCTCGAAATTGGGATGTTTGGGATATTTAGAAAACTGCAGGGAGGTTTGGGACAAATGTTACCAAACGCCACTTTCAGTACGTGGCATATGTTGGGCATAAAAAAGTCGCAATTTCAAACTGCGAATACGTGCAGAGAGCCAGAATTTGGCTCCAAAATATGGCTCAGGCCTCGAAATTGGGATGTTTGGGATATTTTGAAAACTGCAGGGGGGATTGAGACAAATGTGACCAAACGCATTGGCATATGTTGGGTATAAAAAATTCGTAATTTCAAAATGCGAATACGTGCAGAGAGCCAGAATTTGGCTCCAAAATATGGCTCAGGCCTCGAAATTGGGATATTTAAGATATTTTGAAAACTGCAGGGGACTTTGTGCAAAATGTGACTCACTGCCGCTTTCAGTACTTGGCATATGTTGGGTATAAAAGTCGTAATTATAAACAGCGAATACGTGCAGAGAGCCAGAATTTGGTTCCAAAAAATGCCTCAGGCCTCGAAATTAGCATGTTTGATATATTTTGAAAACTGCAGGGAGCTTTGGGACAAATGTGACCAAACGCCGCTTTCAGTACTTGGCATAAGTTGGGTATAAAAATTCGTAATTTCAAACTGCGAATACGTGCAGAGACCCAGAATTTGGCTCCAAAATATGGCTCAGGCCTTGAAATTGAGATGTTTGGGATATTTCGAAAACTGCAGGGGAGTTTGTGCGAAATGTGACTAACTGCCCTTTCAGGAATTAGCATATGTTGGGTATAAAATGTCGTTATTTCAAACCGCGAAAACGTGCATAGAACCAAAATTTGACTCCAAAATATGGCTCAGGCCTCGAAATTGGGATGTTTGGGATATTTTAAAAACTGCAGGGGAGTTTGCGCAAAATGTGACTCACTGCCACTTTTAGTACTTGGCATATGTTGGGTATAAAAAGTCGTAATATCAAAATATGAATACGTGCAGAGAGCCAGACGTTGGCTCCAAAATATGGCTCATTCCTCGATATTGGGATGTTTGGGATATTTTGAAAAGTGCAGGGAGGTTTGGGACAAATGTAACCAAACTTCGCTTTCAGTACTTGGCAAATGTTGGGTATAAACAAGTCGCAATTTCAAACTGCGAATACGTGCAGAGAGCCAGCATTTTGCTCCAAAACATGGCTATGGCCTCGAAATTGGGATATTTAGGATATTTTGAAAACTGCAGGGGGAGTTTGTTCAAAATGTGACTCACTGCCGCTTTCAGGACTTCGCATATGTTGGGTATAAAATGTCGTAATTTCAAACCGCGAAAACGTGCATAGAGCCAAAATTTGCCTCCAAAATATGGCTCAGGCCTCAAAATTGGGATGTTTAGGATATTTTGAAAACTGCAGGGGAGTTTAAGCAAAATGTGATTCACTGCCACTTTCAGTACTTGGCATATGTTGGGTATAAAAAGTCGTAATATCAAAATATGAATACGTGCAGAGAGCCAGAATTTGGCTCCAAAATATGCCTCTGGCCTCGAAATTGGGATATTTGGGATATTTTGAAAACTGCAGGGAGGTTTCGGACAAATGTGACCAAACGCCGCTTTCAGTACTTGGCATATGTTGGGTATATAAAGTCGTAATTTCAAACTGCCAATACGTGCAGAGAGCCAGAATTTGGCTCCAAAAAATGGCTCAGGCCTCGAAATTGGGATGTTTAGGATATTTTGAAAACTGCAGGGAGGTTTGGGACAAATATGACCAAACGCCGCTTTCAGTACTTGGCATATGTTGGGTATATAAAGCCATAATTTCAAACTGCGAATACGTGCAGAGAGCCAGAATTTGGCTCCAAAATATGGCTCAGGCCTCGAAATTGGGATGTTTGGGATATTTTGAAAACTGCAGGGGGGATTGAGACAAATGTGATCAAACGCATTTGCATATGTTGGGTATAAAAAAGTCGTAATTTCAAAATGCGAATACGTGCAGAGAGCCAGAATTTGGCTCCAAAATATGCCTCAGGCATCAAAATTGGAGTATTTGGGATATTTTGAAAACTGCAGGGGAGTTTGTGCAAAATGTGACTCACTGCCACTTTCAGTACTTGGCATATGTTGAGTATAAAAAGTCGTAATATCAAAATATGAATACGTGCAGAGAGCCAGATGTTGGCTCCAAATTATGACTCAGGCCTCGATATTGGGATATTTGGGATATTTAGAAAATTGCAGGGAGAATTGGGACAAATGTGACCAAACGCCGCTTTCAGTACTTGGCATAGGTTGGGTATAAAAAAGTCGCAATTTCAAACTGCGAATACGTGCAAAGAGCCTGAATTTGGCTCCAAAACATGGCTAAGGCCTCGAAATTGGGATATTTGGGATATTTTAAAAACTGCAGGGGAGTTTGTGCAAGATGTGACTCACTGCTGTTTTCAGTACTAGGCATATATTGGGTATAAAAAGTCGTAATTTCAAACTGCGAATAAGTGTAGAGAGCCAGAATTTGGCTCCAAAATATGACTCAGGCCTCGAAATTGGGATATTTGGGATATTTCGAAAACTACTGGGGAGTTTGTGCAAAATGTGACTCACTGCCACTTTCAGTACTTGGCATATGTTGGGTATAAAAAGTCGTAATTTCAAACTGCGAATACGTGCAGAGAGCCAGAATTTGGCTCCAAAATATGGCCCAGGCCTCGAAATTGGTATTGTGACGGTAACGCGTTGGTGTACGGCTGTTTAAGGCTAGGGGTATGGCCTCGTCACATAGTTATAAAAAAAAAATAGAAAAC